>NW_015407697.1:0-2302 GCF_001527695.2 Protobothrops mucrosquamatus
TGGACGGGATAACTGTCAAGGCCGCGTTGAAGTTCGGCATAACTATGGAGAATGGGGAACAGTTTGTGATGATTTATGGAATCTAACCGATGCGACTGTAGTATGCAGACAGCTCAGATGTGGACGAGCTATTGCAGCTAAAGGTGAAGCATATTTTGGACAAGGATATGGTCCTATTCTCCTGGATGATGTTCAGTGCTGAGGATATGAATCCTATCTGTGAAACTCTAGGCTGGGGAAATCATAACTGCAGGCATGGTGAGGACCCTGGTGTTATTTGTTCAGGTACGTTCTCATCCTCTGAGATCAATACACATATTTTATGTAATATTTTTTTCATTGGTGGTTAATGTTGAGAGTTTATACATCTTAGTGCTGTAACTTAATATTCTCACTCACCTAATCAAAGCCCAGGATACGGTCAAACACAGAAGAAAATGACGGCTATAAAATTGTAAAGGGATAGGATTCAGTAAGAAAAGATAGGCAAAATTAGATTAGATAGGTAAAATTCTGATTAGATTCAGAAATATAAATGTACAGCAACCTTTACCTAAAGAAAAATGTCATGCCAGCCTGGCATAAAGTTAACTTGTTGAACTATGTTGTGAAGACCCTGGGGGGGGAGGGAAGAGCCAGGTTTTAAGAGTTCATTTAAATACATTGGGGCCCATATGAGTCTCAGGAAGGACCTCATTTAAGAGGACAGGTGCTGTAACAGACCTCTGCTTTCTTCATCCCATGAAGTGATAACATCTAGCTGATGGAATCCAAAGCATGCTGACTCTGATTGCATAGAACGGAGCCACAGAAGCCACGGGAGATAGGCATTTCCTCAGATTAAAAAGCCTCAAAACCATTAAGGGCTTTACAAGTGATAACCAGAATTTTGAATCCACCCCAAAGCCTGCTGGTAACCAGTGCAGTTGTCAAAACACAAACGTGGGCAACTCAGGAAAATATACCTGAGTAATGGTTAAACAGAGGAAGCCACAAAGAGATCATGCTCTCTGCAGGGAATTTTAGGACAGGATGGATAAATATAAGCCAGGATTCTATCTAGAGAGAGCAGTAAAAGAACGTGTGGCTCAGTGACTCTACTGACTCTACAAGGCTATGTGGTAGTACAGGGGAGTATTTTGATAATGCCTGGCAGAGCAGCAGATGCATAACTCCCTCAAATTAAACATTAACTCCACCATCCCTGAAACAGTTACAGAATACCACCAGAAAATCTTGTATTCAAGCAGAATTAGCTACGTAATGATTGCAGTGCAGGCAAAGAGAGCCTTTTAATTACATTGAATAGTTTTGGGGAAACATAGCCCCTTCAGGGTTTTTTGCCTTCTTGAAGTGCCCTCTTGAAACCAAATAGTTGGCACAGAAATGAGTACAAGTGAGTAAATTTTGCAGCTGTAGCAGAACAAAGCAAACACTATTCTTCTGGTCATTGTATCCATTTTACAAGTGATGTGATAAGAAATGGACATGCATATCAATACAATCATTGTGTGGCTCGAATGTGGACGAAATCTCTTTTTTTCTTTTTCAGGGAGTGCTTATCCAACATCAGGTAATGCTGAGACACTCGAAGTGTATTTCAATGTACGTTTTGATTATTTGAAGATCCACAGTTGAGTGGACAATTTGGAGATGAATGAGGGAGTGTTCCAGGAGTCACCTGACCAACATGATGCTATCCAAATAAGCCAGTATTCCCCACTTCTGCATCTGGGCTCTTGTTTCATTTTAGAAAGATGTGATTTCTCCTTGAAAATGAGAGTATATGTGACAATGTTGGATTATTCCTTTGCATCCAGAAAGCCTTTACACTCAGGGAAAAATTTCTCACAATAAAATCTGGACCATCCACTGTTATGGTAATTTGGGTATTTTCATGTACAGCAAAACGAGCAAAACAAAATACTTTTTGTTTGCTTGATGAAATACAGTAAGTGCAAAATGTTTCATCTTTACTCTTCGTTTATTGACATATTTTGGATTGCTAACAATAGATAATTTTGAAATAACATCTGCAAAACAGGGTATGAGGATCTGACTATAAAATGTAAACTAATTTGGCAACTAGTCTTTGCTTTGTATGTGTTTCAGTTTTTGTTATTTAGTCATTCAACACACATTTCTATTAAGTTGATTAAGTGCTGTCAAGTCAGTGATAACTCTTAACAACCACATAGATTTTCTCCATGATGATCTGTTCCTAATCTGGATTTTCAGGTCTTTGAACAGTGAACCCATCACCATCGTAATGGAGCCTATCCATCTCCCATCACAAATTTAC
>NW_015407698.1:0-1579 GCF_001527695.2 Protobothrops mucrosquamatus
GGCAAGCGAGGCTGGGCTGCTCCCTCCTTGGGTGGGCAGGCGGGGGGGGGGAGGGGGGCTCACTGTCTTGCTCAGGAGAAGACGTGAACTTTCCATGGCACCCTCAGCAGAAGCCCCAGAAAGGCGGGCAGGCCTGCTCCCACGTGGCATCGCCAGAGGTTGGCCTGGGGTCTCTTCCCACCCCAGCAGCCCCAATTACTGAGTCTGATCAGCTCAGAGTCCGAGGATGGAACAACTTCTTCTCTAGAACAACTAAGACTAAAAGACCCATCTTCCACAGCTGGTAAAGGAGACCCCTCCCCTCCTCTTTCAGACCCCCTAGGGGCATCATTTGGGTCACCATGGAATCCAGCCGTGGCTCTCCCCATCCATCCATCCATCCATCCATCCATCCATGAAGCCCTCCATCCTTATTTCCGATGCCGCTGGATTCCTTGGGCCTGACTCGGAGCGGGGAACCCGGCTGGGGGGCCACACGCCCCTCCCCACCTGATAGGCTGCACCGCCCTTGCCCAGAGGAGCTGGGCTGGCTGGCCCAGCTGAAGGCGGAAAGAGGCTGCTGACATCTGCAGTTCTGCCAGGGAGCAGCTATATTTACCACTGGTCTTTAAAATGCTTTGCTCTGGGAAAACGAGCGCTCACGTGGCCCGGCCGGCTGCGGGTTCCGCGTATTTCTACAGGCAAGTCGCCACCAGCAACACGCCGACACTGAGTTGGCTTTGCCAGCGTTGCTCACACTGCTGGGAAGTTCAGGTGTAAATTGAAAGTGCAGAAAGTGTCCTGTGGCTCTGTTGAGTTCCCTCTGAACGAATGCAGGTCCTTCTTTCTTTTCTTTCTTTCTTTTCTTTCTTTCTTTCTTTCTTTCTCTCTCTTTCTTTCTTTCTTTCTTTCTCTTTCTTTCTCTCTCTCTCTCTCTCTCTCTCTCTCCCTTCCTTCCTCCCCTCCCTCCCCTCCATTTCTCTCTCCCTCTTTCTCTAATAGGAACCAATTTTGCTTTTCTTTCTGATCCCACTCTGCTAAATCAGAAATCAAGTTTCAAAAAATCAACATATCCCTTCATGGGCTTTTTGTGCTTTTTTTTAAAAGAAAGTATTTCTTACTGGTACTTTCGAAATCATCTCCAAAGAAAAGAAAAAAAGAAAAGAAAAACTTTGGTATATCAATAGCAACCAGCAACTTACTACCAGACCTCCTTTTGTAGCCCTGGGATGAAAAACTAGGAAATTGGGGTTTGTTCTGGGGTTCCATGATTTCCTATAGTCCAGAACACTTAAAACATTTTTGTTCCGTTCCATACAGGATGTATTCCCATCCTGGGGGGAGGGGTTTCCCATATATGTATGTATGTATGTATGTATACATACATATTTTGTATTTTTGTTTTTTGTATTTTGTGTATATTATTTGTTTTTAATATGCTGTGAACCGCCCTGAGTCCTATGGGAGAAGGGCGGTATACAAATTAAATTATCTATCTATGTATGTATGTATGTATGTATGTATGTATGTATGTATGTATGTATGGATATGTATATGTTGGATGATAATTGTCTTCAACCAAAATGGTCAAATCTGAGGC
>NW_015407698.1:10442-12744 GCF_001527695.2 Protobothrops mucrosquamatus
TCGGTAAACCAAGGGGATGGTCGAGATCCACGTCGGGTCAGAGGCCGCAAAGGCGCGACTCGGTCCAATGCTGCGGCGGCAGTTGTCTCCCATGCCGCCGCCTGGTTTTCCGCCGAGTCGTGGACCAGATCCTCCGGATATGGCCCAAGCTCCATCAGGAACCTCTCAGGGTCCATCAGTCGCCTGGGACGGAACCATCCATGTACGTGACAGGAGGGCACACACTGACGTGATCGCCCGTAGAGGTGCAAGAGACTGTAGTGACCGGGTGTGCCTCCGGCCAACGCTTGACCAGCTGTGACCATTCCTGGGCAGGGATCTATGCAGTGGTGTGAGCTCTTCCCTCAGCTCAGGTGCTGCTTGTTGGGGTGGGGGGTGGGTCAGGTTCAAGGAACGGGGTGGGCAGAAAAGGGTTAAGCCTCCCGGCTACAGTCACACAGCAGAAAAAACACCCTCTCCCATTGGTGGCAGCAGACACGCCTCCCCACTGAGTCTCCACACCTGAAGTCTCGGTCAGCCAGGAGATCCACTCTGCACTCCACAGAACCTTTGCACCCCTGACCCCTCGCGTGGTCCCCGTTTTAAAAGCCAAATGCCAGGTGCTTGGCCAGCTTACCCAATAAAATACTTTTCTCTGCATTGTATTATTTAAAATTCCCAGATTTTTTTTCATCTTTTAAACAGCTACTACGGGAAGCACAAGGAAAGCACACCTCTGACTGCAGCCTCTTTGTCACTTGTGCTGCGTCAGTGTGCCTCCATCTATCACTGGGCTCTAATCAAACCAGTGACTTAATAGGCTTTGTCAGGAAATGGGCAAGCGACTCACACTTCACACTTTGGTGCTTCCACTCAGGCCATGTGTCAAGTTCCATCTGGGTGAGTCCCGCCTGCCTTTGGACCTGGCGCACACACCGGGGGGGGGGGGGAGAAAGACGCCAGTTGCTTTTCACACCTTACATGGGGTGCCCAGGAGGCAGGAGGCTGGGTCCCCTCTGGGGGGCGCTCTTTAGGGACTGCCGTCCTGGAACAATCATAGAGTTGGTATTTTGGTCAATGATGTTTGTTTATGAATAAGCATAACTTGGGTTACACAAGCTGCCTTTTGTCCACCAATGAGGCAATCAATTAGTCAAAAACAGGATGTGGGACCCAAAGGGCTGTTTGTAGTAAAAAGGAAAGGGAATACGAACTTATCAAATGGGAAACCTTGTGAATGCCACAAAACAGAAGGAGGATGAGAAGTTGAAGAATGTCGTGATATAGTTGAATAAAACCGAGAGATCCCAGAGAGCATTGGGCGGTGGGTCCCCCTCCCCTCCTAGCCTACTACTTGTCAGCTGGGATCAGTGTGATTACAGCTGTCTGGATTTAGATCAGGTTTCCTCTGTTCAAGGTCAGTCCCCAGAAGACAGTTGCCCGATTTGGGGCGCTGGCTCTGCAGTCTGTAACCGGAGTGCTTCCCTGGTCAGTGGGAAGAGCCGCCCTCCGGCCTTGGCTGGGGAAGCCTCTTTCCCCCTCGGGAAGGAAGAAGGTGGAAACTGGAGGGTCTTTTGTCTCACTTCAGCCTCCAAAACTCTCAGCCAGGTGGTAAATATCAAGCCACTGACCTTGGATCTGGTTGTGTCCATGTATCGTTCTGACATGCAGAACTGGGAACACCGAAGGGCATTTCACCCCTGATCCACCCCTGAGTCTCACGGGCAAGATTTTAAATGCTTTTCCTTTCAGGAGCAACACAAAACACGGGGAGGAAAGAGATTGTTTTGGAAATACATCAGTTGCTGAAGGGGAAGAGAAACAAACAGAGCGAGGACCCATCGCTTCCACCCAACGGTTTAAAATTGCTCTGTTCCTTTGGGCCCCCTTTTCTTGCACTGACACAGACTTCGTGGCCTGGGGAATGTCTTAGGGAGCAGGGCTGTCGTTGCGGGGGGGGGCAGGACTGAGGCAACCAGGAGGAGTTGCACCCCATACCTGTTCACTCTTCCAAGGGCTATGCCAGGTACCAATCCTCTTTCTCCTTAGCCTCTCCTCTCTGCCCGCTTTCTGCGGTCAGATTGAGCGTCCTGTTGTGCGTACCCCAAAAAATCAACTCAAGGTGGGGGGGGGGGTTGGAAGCTGCGCAAGTCATCCACATGAGAAGAGCAAAGCCCTGGGAAGGGCCTGCGCTTAATTTCTTTTAAATCAAGTTGGTTACATTATTTCGTTTGCAATTCTACTCCGAGGGCTAAAATAAAGTTTTATAAAGGCCCTGTAATCCTGCATTTCCAATAGTTAAATCTCTGTTGAGTTCTTCTTC
>NW_015407699.1:0-2302 GCF_001527695.2 Protobothrops mucrosquamatus
TCTAAAAATAACAGGCTTATTTAATATATATTTTAATTGTTTTTAGATATTTATTGTATAGTTCCGTTTTTATTGCCTGTAAGCCGCCCTGAGTCCTTCGGGAGAAGGGCGGGATATAAATTAAAGTAATAATAATAATAATAATAATAATAATAATAATAATAATAATAATAATAATAATAATAATAATAATAATAATGCCAATGAACTATCTGAATGTAGAAAAAAGCTGAAATTGCTAGTAGTTCCTTGGAATTTTTTCCTCATATAATGTAAAATTAATTCTGATTTCACTCTTCATTCTACATTACATGTACTGTACATCAGTTTCCTATAGTATATATCTAAGATGATTGGCAACAGAAAAGCCAAGATTTTTATCTTATCATCAAATGTTAAAGCACACAAGTAGTTTTTTGTAAACTTGCATAAAGAAGTCCAGAATTAAGTTTCTTATGTCTTGATATGTTCACCAGCCATTATTAATTATTTAGGTTCTTATTTACAAAGAATTCTATTTTTGAGTCATTTTATAATTCTACACAGCCAGTGTTAGAGCTAAATTGGAATCTTTGACTGTAGCTTCTTTGTTAGCCATGAGATTCTTATGTTTAGAGCTTCCACTGATGGGTTTTCCCTAGAAAGGTAGCATACAATAATTAAAATATGATAGATTTGATGATGGTTGCTTTAGTTAACAACAAATGGTTCTAGACTATTTCCCTTGGTTGTGATTAAAATTAATTAGTAGGAAATAATTTTTTTTTCAGATACAGTGTTTAAAGATCTGGATAGGTTCTACAAACAGTCCCCAGGTTAAGAACGAGTTCCAGTCCCTAACTGTGTTTAATCCAAATTTGTTATTTAAATTGAAACAGGTTATTGTAGTTGTGCTTTTGCACATCAGAACAGTACAGCAACAAAGTTGTTTACAATTTTAAGTTTCATACTTAAAACTAAGCTAGAGGGGAGACAGACTTCCAGCAAGGAGAGCCCAATTCAACAACTGGAATTCAATCTTTCACCATTCTAAAGGCAAAGCAATCTGCCTCAAAATGGTGGATGGCGTTCTCCTTCACTGAAGCAACATGATGCTTCCACGAACCATTGAAAACAGACTATATATATTAAAAAAGCATGCACTACTTCATGACGCTCATGAAAGCATTGTGCAGCTTCCGAGGTTTGTTGACTCAGGATATAAGTTGTCTTTAAGATGGACATTCTTAACCTTGGACTTCCTGTGCAGATTTTCTGGAAAAAATATTATCAATACTAGAAATACCAAAACAATGTTCAACTCATCAATTTTATATGTCTACATAATTCTGTCCTTAACATTATTTTATTCCATTTTTATGAAGACAAGTCAACTCACCAGTTATTTGGCTCATATATTTAATCCAGGCCTAACAACCTGAATACAATTTTGTAGAAATTTGTCAAAACAAGATTCATATCTTTTTTGTTACACTAGAAGTGGCGTGTCATTATTATTTCAATTCAAAACCACTGTTTTAGAAAACCACTACTGTCAGCAGTAGTTCACGAGTCCACTCTGATTTTTTTGCAACTCACTCAAAACCTGGCAGAGTGTTCTTCTTCTGTACAACTTGTATTTCCTTCTGACTAATTTAGAACTGGAAAAAAATAAGCTTAACACTCCCTAACTTGCTCCAGTGAAGGCCCTTTATGAACTATATATATTAGGCAATTTTATGTAGGAAAAGAAACCCTCCTTGGATCCACAGTAAAGAAATTTAGCAAAAAAAACTAACCTTTGGAAGCAAAGACACAGAAGATTATGTGGTAAACTGAACATAACATGGACAGTAATGAATTTTTATGTATGGAGCATTAGTTAAGATGGGACAAGCATTTACTTTTGCCAGTATTAATAAGTTATACTGATTAATCATTTGTGCATCTATTTGTTAAAAGTCAATCTTCCTTCTTTTATCACTTTGATACCAGTTGCTACTACATTCAAAAGTGGTCTTCAGAATGGTCTTCTCTTTCCAGAAATCCTTTCTTTTATAAATTCTATTCTGAAAATACATTTAACCACCATTAACATATTGAAATAACTGAAGTTAAGACCATCTTACAATCTACTTCTTGTGTATGAAGTTATAAGCTTTATTTACAGCTAAACAAGTTAGTTTCGAGGTGCTGAAACTAAGAATATTTTAGATATATTAAGTATGGAAAACTCTGTACTGCAATTCCCACAGAAATTCCCACCCTAGTAACCTTGGACTCTTTGCAAAGTTTAATACACTAAATATATTGTTCAAGTAAT
>NW_015407700.1:0-2302 GCF_001527695.2 Protobothrops mucrosquamatus
GTTCGGAATTAAGTTCCGCTTTTGGTAAAAATTGCTCGGCGGCCTCTTCTCCGGAGATGTCAGAGTCAGCTTCCAAGCATTCTTGAGCCTTCTGCTTTCTCTCACCCTGCCTCCTCTCTTACAACGGGGAAAAATACCATCATTCAGAATGAGCTACTTGCTCATCAATCTTCCAAGAGACACCTTCGTTTATTCTTCCCGCAGGGAGGCTGCCAAAAAAGTAGAGGAGAAAAATTCGAGAATAATTAAGGCTCCCGTCGTTTTTTTCTTTTTTCTTCTTCTTTTTTTGGACAGTTCTGCTGCAGCTGGAAAGCCTAAATCTGAAGAATTTAACCTCGGACGAGCCGTAACCTCTTCAGATGTGTGCATTTTTTTTTAAAGCTAGCCTTAAACTGCTCCCCAAGCTGTCCAGATGGATAGCTGGGCGATCACGTCACCGGGAGATGGATTTATGCCTTCAGCAGGGCAAATCTTGAAAGGGTCAGCTCTGCTTGTCCACATTTTCCCCGGTCTGCTTTCTAAAGCAGAGGGTGGGGACAATTTTGGGTAGGAGAGCAATGTATACAACCCAGAGGTCCAGCTTAGGGAAATTTTTTTACTGGAAGTGGAGCGTTTCCAATCCAATTCCTCTTTGGCTTTCCACCAACGCAGGGAATTGCATTTAGAAGTTCTTGCACACTAGAGGTTCACTCAAGACATGGAGAGAGTGGTGCAGGGAAGAATACAGTTGGAAGGGACCTTGAAGGTCTTCTAGTCCAGCCTCCTGCTCAAGCAGGAGGACCTATACCATCTCAGACAAGTGACTGTCCAGTCTCTTCTTAAAAATCTCCAGTGATGGAGTGCCCACAACTTCTGGTGGCAAGCTGTTCCACTGCTTATTTATCCTCACTGTTAGGAAGTTTCTCCTTCATTCCAGGTTGCTTCTCTCTTTGATCAGCTTCCAACCATTGTTTCTTGTCCTGCCTTCAGGTGCTTTGGAAAATAAGTTGACCCCCTCTTCTTTGTGGCAGCCCCTCAAATACTGGAACGCTGCTATCATGTCTCCCCTGTTTCTTCTTTTCTGTAGACTAGCCAAACCCAAGTCCCGCAGCCGTTCTTCGTGTGCTTTTAGTTCTCCAGGCCTTGGATCATCTCAGTTGCTCTTCTCTGAACTTTTCCCAAAGTCTCAGCATCTTTTTTTTTGTAGTATGCAGACATTGCAGAAGGAGTTGTGGTGGTGCCAGGCAGTCATTTTCAGATGCCAAAGTGGTGATGCTAGTGCAACAAAATAATTTTAGGATGGGTGAGAACCTCATGAAATAGGAGACCAGTTAGGTCTAGTCTAACAAAAGAGAAGGACTAGGGGGTGATATGATAGCTGTCTTCCAATACTTGAGGGGCTTGTCTCAGAGAAGAAGGGAGTCCACCTAGTCTCCAAAGCACCAGAAGGCAGGACAAGAAGCAAGGGATGGAAACTAATCAAGGAGAGAAGCAACCTGGAACTAAGGAGGAATTTTCTGATAGCGAGAACAATTAATCAGTGGAAGGGGCTTGCCTCCAGAAGTTGTGAGTGCTTCAACACTGGAGGTTTTCAAGTGTCTGAAATGGTATAGGGTCTCCTGCCTGAGCAGGGGGCTCGACTAGAAGACCTCCAAGGTCCCTTCCAGCTCTGTTATATTGTGTAATGGCTGAAGAAGACTCTCAGAGGGCGGGCTTTCCCTCCAAGCTCTGACTAGGATGAGGTTGGTGAGATCAGCTTGCTGAACGAGAAAATTCAGCTCCGGGGCCAGGTCTTTTGGTTGTCGTATTTTTGGTTTTCACGTCTTTTTTAATCGTATATATATAGAGACGGGGTTCTGTCTCTTGGTTGTGAGCGGCCCAGAGTTTGGCACAAGGTGGGTTGCTGTGGAAGTGTTTCAAACAGATAAATAAGGCTGCCCTTTGTGGCAGCTTCAGCTTATCCCAGGATTTGTCTGCTGCAGCAGTAATGCGATTCTCCTTGCCAAACGGTGAAGGGGTGATGTAGTTTCCCTTGACAAGGACCTTGATGTTGGCTGGTAGCTTCAAGATGTAATCCTGGGAAGACGTGTCTGTTTTAATGAGCCTGTTTTAACTCTAAGCAAATTTCTTCCTTCCTTTCTTCCTCCCTCCCTTTCTTAATTCATTCCATCTTCTCTCACTCCCATCTCCTTCCTTCCTTTCTTAATCTTCTCTTGCTCCCTCCCATCTCCTTCCTTCTTCCTTCCTCCTTTCCTTCCTCCTTTCCTTCCTTCCTTCCTTCCTTCCTTCCTTCCTTCCTTCCTTCCTTCCTTCCTTCCTTCCT
>NW_015407701.1:0-2302 GCF_001527695.2 Protobothrops mucrosquamatus
TATTTAATTCTTCTTATTTCTAGAATACATCTGGTTATTCTTTCAGAGTTATCATATTCAAATACATACCAGCCTAAAAATTCTGAGAAATAAGTTTTGTTTCTTGCTAAGGTACTATACTTCTCCATCCAAAGTTTTGTAGTTTGATCTGAAACTTAAAATCAGTTGTCACCAAGAACATTCAGCACTTTTAAAAAAATGAATAGAAGTAATTTAGGGTAGCATGCACTTTTTTTCCTTTCCTTTCCTTTCCTTTCCTTTCCTTTCCTTTCCTTTCCTTTCCTTTCCTTTCCTTTCCTTTCCTTTCCTTTCCTTTCCTTTCCTTTCCTTCTAGGATGATTGTCTGTGAAAATAAAGAGCAATCACAAAAATTGGAAAAAAAATCAAGATCAGTTTGTGTGAGCTTTCAAATCTAGATTGCTTCAACAATCTTGAGATTTAGGTTCTTCTTTTATGACTTCCAACAAGAAAGTGAAGTTAAGCTCAGTTCCCTACCAATTCTTTTCAGTTGAACGCTATCTTTCTTTGACAAAGTATACTCTAGGTATTTTATCATGGCTAGAAAGACTTATTTAATAATCGCATCAATTGGTATTGATGACTTTCTTAGAATGTTCCTTTTCCTTTTATAGATTTAATTGTAAGGGATCAAGCAGGGTTATTTGCTTAATTAAGCTTAACATATAATGTGGCTTTTTGCATTTAAGGAATCTGGCTATCTAGTTAGTTTTTTAGATATTTTTCATCTGGCCAAGCTGAATAAACCCAGAAGTGAGGGGATATTGTCAGGAGAATAATTTTGGTAGAATGGCTTTTCCAAATCTAAAGTGGGATTCAAATGAAACTGCTGTGAAGGGAGCAATGAACAGAGAAAAATATATTTGTTATAATTACTGACCACAAAAATGCTCTATATTTTTGCTGGGGACCCAGCAAATCTGGTAACCAATGCCAGTGTCAAAACTTTATTCCTTCCTTCTGTGCTTATTGTGAGAATTAAAATAATTTTCAAATATTCCTTTAATGAAGTTGTGGCTTACACATTTATGAGACTGACCCAATATTTCAAAGAGAATTGTCTTTATGAAATGGTCCCCAGTGTAGTCTTTGTTCTGCTAATATTTGACATGTTCAGTATGGAATCCATCCCAATACAGGTAATCTTTGACTTACAGTCATTCATTTAGCAACTAAAGTTACAACAGCACTGAAAAATGAGACTTATGACTGGTTGTCACACTTGTGACTGCCTCAGCCTCCCCAAGGTCATGTGATCAAAATTTAGGCACGTGGCAACTGGCATAGATTTATAATGGTTGCAGTGTCCTGGGATCATGTGATCACCATTTGCAACCTTCCCAGCTCTTCTCCAACAAGTAAAGTTAATGGGGGAAGCTGGATTTGCTTAGCAACCATACGATTCTCTTAACAACTGCAGTAATTTGCTTAACAACCATAGCAGAAAAGATTGTAAAATAGGGTGGGACTCACTTAACAACCCCAATTCTTGGAAAAAAATGCTTTCAATATATAAAAAACAAGAAAAACATCAAGGAAACAATATGCCCACTAAGGGAAAAAGATGGCAAAGAAGTGACAGGCAGCAGAGAGAAAGTGGAACTGCTTAATTCATTTTTTGCTCTATCATCACACAAAAGGAAAAAATAGCTCAATCTACCAAAACCAGAACTGTAAAAGATAGACTAGTAATACAAGTTAAATGAGCAAGAAAATGATAAGAGAACACCTAGACAAATTTAGATCAACAGTACCAAATGGATTATATCCCAAGATTCTGAAGAAGTTGGCAGACATGGTCTCGGAACCACTAAACCAGGAAACTATTAGAAGACTGGAAAAGAGCTGATGTGGTTCCATTTTCAAGAAAGGAAAGTAAACAAATGAATTCAGGAAACTACAGACTAATCAGCCTGATATCAATACCTGGGAAGATCCTGGAAAAAATAATCAACAGATCTGTGAACACCTACAAGCAAGCAAAGCTATTACTAGAAGCCAACATGGATTGATCAAAAACCGATCATGCCAAAGAAAACCTATTGCATTATTTGACAAAGTGACTAAATTAGTGAAACAGTGAAATTTATTTATTTATTTATTTAATTAATTACATTTGTATCCCGCCCTTCTCCTTGCGGACTCAGGGCGGCTGACAATGATTAAAATACTAACATATACATCTAATTAAAAATTGATTAAAAAGAAATATTTAGATACGTCAAATTTAAAAGTAATTAAAACCCCTTTAAAATCCCTTAGGCCAGTCCCGCGAGCTGGAACA
>NW_015407702.1:0-2302 GCF_001527695.2 Protobothrops mucrosquamatus
CAGGATACATCAAGAAGATTCTGATGAGGAAACTAGTATTTGACACCTTGGTTATCATATGATGTTCCATGAGGTTTTATCTTGTCTCCTACATTGTCTTCATCTACATCAGTGTTTCTCAACCTTGACAATTTTAAGGCATGTGGACTTCAACTCCCAGAATTCCACAGCCAGCATTGCTGGCTGTGGAATTCTGGGAGTTGAAGTCCACATGCCTTAAAATTGTCAAGGTTGAGAAACACTGATCTACATGAAACTTCTGAGAGAAATCTTTGTTTGGACTGGGATGCCAAAAATGTTGATGTCACCAAACTCTACTAATCCTTTAAGTCTAAATCCACTATCTCTATATTCTTCTAACTCCAAGGAAGCAATTGGTATCCCTGAACATTGACTTGTCTTGATAATGAGCTTATTAAAAATAACATACTGAAATTAAATGCTGATTAGCATAAAGTAATATAATAAAAGTGCTGTTAACTATGGAAACAAAACCAAAGTATAAGTTCATTTGGCAGACTTGAACCCAGTGCAATAGTTGTTAGGAAATGTAAATGTTTATAGTAGATGAATAGTTTTTCCACATTTCTACAAAAACTAAATATGTGTTTGGTGGATATGTATGTCGAGAGTACTAACATAAGCAGTGATAAAAAAAAATCAATAGTTAAGAAAGTTTAATCCCAAATTTATGCAACCATCATACTTCAGAAATGATTGGGAAACTGTATGAAACAGAATAATCAGGAAAGTATATGTTGCACTGAATAGATTAGCTTTACAGTCATTTTACCCAAGTAACAGGAGAGCAGAGGGATGTGATAAGTTAACAACCACAGATTTGCTTTCAAAGATAAATCAGCTTATTGTAGTCCTGTGATCAAAATGATATTCCTAGCTGAGTTGGCTATCATCTTCTAATAAGCATGTAGCTTTGTTCATGAAGTAGCAGGAGAAGAGGACAAATGGGCTGAGTCAGCCAGATAAGCTCAATCAAATTTGAAGATCAATAAGATTTCAGCCAGATTGCCTTCTCATCCATTCTTTTTGCAACTTCTATAGCCTAGAGCTTGGATGTAAAGCGCAGTAAAGGCTCTCCAACTTCAGATCTGAACCATGCAGATAAAACTGTGTATATTTTTTCTTCAGTGATTTATTTACTTTCAATTCTATGAAAGTAGTTTCCATGAAAGAATCTCATGCAATATATATTTATCGATATTATACATGGATCCCATATACTGTCAAGACATACTGTATGGTTTATTAAAATGAACTCACATTAAAAAAAATGGTAAGAACACCAGAACCAACCATAAAAAGAATGATAATGTAAAATTATGAAACATAATTTTGTTTTCATATAATTTAAAACTATTGTAAGTTTGATAATTTTGAGGTTAAGGTGCATATATTACAAGGTAAAACTGAATGTTAATTTGAGTTCTGCTTTGTTGTGTTTTTGAAAAACACTTTACCTTGGAGAGCATTGTTTCTCACATTGCTATTTTACAAATCCTTGATTTCATTCCATGGTTGAATAATGATGGTAGTTGGAATAGAAAACAGTAGTGATCGGGAAAGGGTTTCAAAATATAACTTGAAATGAAGCAAAATAGATGCAGTTCTGAACCTATCCATTCAAATATATAACCCCGCTAGGACAAATAAATATATTTAGCAGCATTTTGGTGCCCTCTGGATTATATGAAGCTATAATTCCCAAAATGTTTCCTGTTGCAAATTATTGCACTCTCTTCCCCCAACACTTCTTCAAGTGGGAAACGTTAGCCTGAGAACAATAGTTAAGAATGGATAAGAAAAAATGCTACATTACTAAAAAAAATAAAAATAAACAGAAGGAGAAATCTCATATGATATAAAACATCTGTGGAGCAAAGAACTGAGCTTGTAATTAAATGTGAGGCTAATGTTCAATGCCACATGTAGAAACAAGCAAGAAATATCCAGTAGCACCTCATATGGAAAGAAGCAGTTTCCAATTAGCACTGCAAAGGATGTGTTGGGTCAATGAAACAGAGCTGAAAAGGGATAAAGAAATAATAAAGGTCAATCTACCTTCAAGTCAAGCTTGACTCCTAATCACTTCATGGACATATTGATGCAGTGGTCTTTTACAACCGTATAAAAGGGAATTCCCACTGCCTCTGTCCAGAATATTATTTCCCTTAGCCCTACCAAAATCAGCTAATATTGCATAGTTACTACTATTTACTGCCAAAGATTCCTTCTATATGAGCTCCATTCCTCATCCATGTCACTAACTTGGAAACATTATGGA
>NW_015407703.1:0-2302 GCF_001527695.2 Protobothrops mucrosquamatus
AATAATAATAATAATAATAATAATAATAATAATAATAATAATAATAATAATAATAATAATAATAATAATAATAATAATAATAATAATAATAATAGTAAAGTTGGAAGGAACCTTGAAGGTCATCTAGTCCAACCCCCTGCTCAGGCAGGAAACCCTATACCATTTCGGACAAATGGCTGTCCAGTCTCTTCTTAAAAACCTCCAGTGTTGGAGCATTCACCGCTTCTGGAGGCAGGTTGTTCCACTGGTTAATTGTTCTCACTGTCAGGAAGTTTCTCCTTCGTTCTAGGTTGCTTCTCTCCTTGATTAGTTTCCACCCGTTGCTTCTTGTCCTGCCTTCAGGCGCTTTGGAAAATAGCTTGACTCCCTCTTCTTTGGGGCAGCCCCTGAGATATTGGAACACTGCTATCATGTCTCCCCTCTTCCTTCTCTTCATTAAACTAGACATACCCAATTCCAGCAACCGTTCCTTATATGCTTTACCCTCCAGTCCCCTAACCATCTTTGTTGCTCTTCTCTGTACTCTTTCTAGAGTCTCAACATCTTTTTTACATCGCGGTGACCAAAACTGGATGCAGTATTCCAAGTCTTAGCATTGGATCAGGTTACTGTCTGTTGCACAAGTATCATATTGTTGAACTATTTGAGGAGGAAAATAAGTTGATCTAGTCCTAGACATTACGTATAGACAGCAGTAGTTGACACTATGGACACACACATTGCACTAAATCAAAATGTAATCTGTTGGTGGTTTAATACGCTGTACAAATCCAGCTACTGCGGTTTTGTAAGCCATGCTTTATGAGCCCAGCTAACAAACCACAAACAAACCAAATGAACCCTGTGGCATTTCCAAGAACTAACATCTATAGATTTCTGGATGGATGGTGAAGAAGCATGCTAAAATGCAGCCAGGAAATGTTGCAGAACGGTCTTATAAAACTGAATTGAGTTCAGCTCCTAGTGCAGTGTTTCTCAACTTCGACCACTTTAAGAGGTGTGGACTTCAATTCCCAGAATTCTCCAACCAACGTGCTGGCTGGGCAATTCTGGGAATTGAAGTCCACACCTCTTAAAGTTGCCAAGGTTGAGAAACACTCTCCTAGTGACTGTACAGACATGCCCTTTTAGTTTTCTCAGCAACAGTAGAGAAGTGCTTTGACGTCGGAATTGTTTTAACCAAGGACTTTCATTCAATGCTCAAGGTATGATGGAGAAAAGGGGATCATAATGAAATCCCAAGTCCCACTTCCTTATTCTCTGCAATTTGGCCCAAAGACACCTCCTTGCATTGCTGCCTTAAAGCCGTAGCTCAGGGTGTGGCTACTTTCCTACTGTTTTCTATAAGTGGAAAATATGCAACAACAACCATCACAAAGAGGGAAGAGAAATGGGAACAGAGTGGGCGTTTATGGGAAAATTTGCAGCTGTTGCTCCACTCAACCCACTTCCGAGAGCAGTGGTTGGGGAAAAAAACAGGAGTGATGTGTACTGGAGGATAAGTGAGATAGAAATCTAATGCATTAATCTGTTAGATGGGCAGGTAGGTACCATGGATATGCATTACAGATAAAGTAGAAACAATTGTTATAATTTAAATAGAAATGCAATTATCATGGCAGGGAAGGCGGTGCAGGTGTGATTTGTATTTTTGCTACGCATTTTGAGATCATTGTGGACCTGATATGAATTGCTTAGCTGCAATTTGCACACTTAGCTGCAATTTGCACACTGATTGCCACAATGCACGTGTCAAGCACCCTTTAAATGTGACCTTAATGAACCTGCTACCCCGTTACCCTTCTTTGTCTTTCAAGAGCATTTGGACTGGACAACTTTTCAAACAGAAGATGCTATAACTAAAGGACAAGGGTATGTGATGCTCTATCATCAAGATCTACGATTCAAGAGCTTTTTGATCGTACACCAAGCTAATATCTATACAACATACATTTGCTTCATATATTGTGGTAAGCAGTTATGAGAGAGAGAGAAGGCTGAAATTTTGGAACTTGGGGATCTGTAATGCAAAACATCTCTCAAAATAAAAATAGTACGCAGCGCTGTACACACATTTTATTGCTGCCACAAGTTGGAAAGGGAAGACATGTCTTAACATTAAAAATAGACTGTCATAATTGCATTTTATTGCAGCCAGATACCAGCCCCCAAAGTAATTTTGAAAATGCAGGGTTTTTAAAAACTTTTGGGCCATTGCAAGAACGCTTTAAAATCTTTATCAAGTTTTGGAAAAAAATTATTTGCAAAGAAGGTGGTGTTTACTTATCCATTTGGCAATTGC
>NW_015407704.1:0-2301 GCF_001527695.2 Protobothrops mucrosquamatus
TATCTCAAAATCTTCATTATATGATACAGAACTAGGACAGATTTGTTCATTGCTAGCATGTCTTACCACTTCCACCAGTTCTCTTATTCTTTATGCCAAGTTCAATCCCAATGAAAGTGGGGAATTAAGGACTGCCTTGGGCCTTAAAAAACAGGGTATGGTCAAAGTTTCTGTCTAGAAACCTAGGTATGGGGGGGGGAAAGGTCATAGTCTGCCATCGTCCATACACAGACGTGATCTGTGGCTAGATTCCAATGCCTCCCTAGACTAAAAGTCATTCTTCTCATTCATAGCTCAGTGTTGCCAGAAGCTAGCCACTATGTTAATAAACCAGTGACATTTGAGCACCTAAGCATTGCATTAATTGAGTAAACACTGGTTCTGTTAAACTCTGATCCTGTCAGTTGGTGTGTATGTCATGCAAGCATAGTTTATTATGGAGAAATTTATGGTCAACTCCTGTAGCTTTTGCTGGCAGGTGTTAAACAGTATTATTTCTAGCACAACGAATAACTCTGGGTAAAGTAAATTCATAGCTTACAAGATCCTCTATTTACTTATTAATAAGCTAATAAAAGGCAAATTTCCACTCACCCTGCACCTGTATTTGGTTGTTAAAATCCAAAAGTAGCAAAGAGGCTCAGAAAATTCTAATTCTGCCCCTCTTTAAGGATTCACTGGATTGAAGCAGCCCAAAACTGGGTAGCAGAACATGGGTCTGAACGAGATGTTTTTCAAGGTTTCTTTCATACCTATAATTATGAGCTAAGAGTTTACCTCTGACTGCCAGAAATCGGGGACAAGCATTAAAGTTTGCTGTGTAGCAGCCTGACTTGTAACAGGCAAATAAGACCTCTTTAGGAAATTGATTATTAAACTGACAATCTGAAATGAAACCTAGGAATCTGAATGAAGATTCTTGCTGCATGGCTGGGCAGGATGAAGATATACTGAAATTCCAAGGTCCCAGACTATAAAAGATAAAAAGAAAAATGTATAGCGGTAATAGAGTGGGTAATGAAAAATAAATAAATAATACACCATTTCATCTATATGTAGAATTTATCTGTATCTATGAATAGATGAAGATCACCTAAAGAAAATATGCAGTTTTATTTTTCTTATGTTTACCTTATATATTTAAGGTTTCTTACTAACATATTTCAAAGACTCCATTTTTAAAAAAGCACAAGAGCGGTAACAAAAATCAGAACTAAGCTAACAGAAATTCCAAAGTAGCTTGCAATAAAATTAATTCTAATGCTCGGAGCATTTATATTGCTATAATGATACACTGCCCAGCATCCCTCTTTGAAGGAGATACGGTAGGTAGTTTAGAAATGTGAAAAAAAAAATAATAAGTGAACTTTGTATAGTCTTAAAAGAAAATACTTTGTGACTTCTTACCTAGAAAGTAAGAAATGCTTGTCTTTCAATGCCAAGAAAAATGAGAATATGACATAGATAAGTAGTTAATTTTTAAAAAGCAGCTACATTAATCATATAGCTGCTCTTCATACATTTCATTACATTTAAAGGAGCATAACAATTGATCGTCAAAATACCAGCTGCATTTTTTTCATATGCTAGGCACTTAATATTTAATACATTGCAACTTTTCTTGCAATGACTTTTGTCCCCGGAGAACTTGATAACTCATCGTTCTGTTACCACAACAGAGAAACAGTAACTGGTAGGACCAGTCACTGAGGGACACAGGCTTCTCTCCCGTTCCATTTTGTGTGACCTTCCAGGGCTGGGTAAGGTAGAATTTTCAGAGTTTTGGGATGGGTGGAAAAAAATGGCAAGGAGGGGATTGACAGAGATAACCTGGTGCTGAAGGAACTTGTGAATGGGTTGGTAAGCATATCCCCTTGGTTTACCTAGGGATGATGTGACTAATACAGCAGTTTCCGAAAGGGAAATTCTGGAATATTCTCTGAAGCAGCAGGGAAAAAATCAGGCTTCAGAATTTCAGCAGGGGATTTTATGTGAAAAAGTAGTGAAGGCAAAGACATTACAGTGATGATTATTGCTGTTAATGTACAGCCTACTTAGCCTACATCTGGCATTGTTAGGAGGAAGTTACAGTGATGTGCAAGTAATAATAATAATAATAATAGTAAAGTTGGAAGGGACCTTGAAGGTCATCTAGTCCAACCCCCTGCTCAGGCAGGAAACCCTATACCATTTCGGACAAATGGCTGTCCAGTCTCTTCTTAAAAACTTCCAGTGTTGGAGCATTCACCGCTTCTGGAGGCAGGTTGTTCCACTGGTTAATTGTTCTAACTGTCAGGAAGT
>NW_015407705.1:0-2301 GCF_001527695.2 Protobothrops mucrosquamatus
CTAATCAAGGAGAGAAGCAACCTAGAACTAAGGAGAAACTTCCTGACAGTGAGAACAATTAACCAGTGGAACAACCTGCCTCCAGAAGCGGTGAATGCTCCAACACTGGAAGTTTTTAAGAAGAGACTGGACAGCCATTTGTCCGAAATGGTATAGGGTTTCCTGCCTGAGCAGGGGGTTGGACTAGATGACCTCCAAGTACATAATACTCTCATCTCCTGTTTTCCCCATCACCGCAACCCTGTGAGGTGGGCTGGACTGAGTCGGAGTGACTGGCCCAAAGTCACCCAACCTGCTTCTGTGCTTAAGGGGGAACTAAAACTCACTGCCTTTCAGTTTCTAACATAGTACCTTAATCACAAATTAGGTGGAAAATGGTAGGTAGACATATATATATGAGAAATATTTTGTGTGGATGGATGAATGGAAGGAAGGAAGGAAGGAAGATGATGATGATGTTGGGAGGGAACTTGGAGGTCATCTAGTCCAACCCCCTGCTCAGGCAGGAAACCCTATACCATTTCGGACAAATGGCTGTCCAGTCTCTTCTTAAAAACCTCCAGTGTTGGAGCATTCACCGTTTCTGGAGGCAGGTTGTTCCACTGGTTAATTGTTCTCACTGTCAGGAAGTTTCTCCTTAGTTCTAGGTTGCTTCTCTCCTTGATTAGTTTCCATCCGTTGCTTCTTGTCCTGCCTTCAGGCGCTTTGGAGAATAGTTTGACTCCCTCTTCTTTGTGGCAGCCCCTGAGATACTGGAAGACTGCTATCATGTCCCCCCTCGTCCTTCTCTTCATTAAACTAGACATACCCAATTCCAGCAGCCTTTCCTTATATGTTTTAGCCTCCAGTCCCCTGATCATCTTCGTTGCTCTTCTCTGTACTCTTTCTAGAATCTCAACATCTTTTTTACATCGCGGTGATAGATAGATAGATAGATAGATAGATAGATAGATAGATAGATAGATAGATAGATAGATAGATAGATAGATAGATAGATAGATAGATAGATAGATAGATAGATAGATATGGATGGATGGATGGATGGATGGATGGATGGATGGATGGATGGATGGACGGACCGATGATAGATAGATAGATAGATAGATAGATAGATAGATAGATAGATAGATAGATAGATAGATTCAATTTATTTAATATTAGGGATACAGAAGAAGTTTAATATGAAAAGGGGGGATTAACAAGAGCTCAGAAAAAAAATTCTTTTTTTCCTTGGGAGAGGAATTTTCAAGAGGACGTTAAGAAACATGTGGAATGTGGTCTCTTAAAATGAACCCCCTTAAAGAGCTCTCCAGATTCCCATGTCATTTCCTTAACCGGCAGATTAGCCAAGGCGAACTAATCGAGCCTGACCTGATTTAAACTTTCATGGGGTTATATACCCGTATCTCCCACAAATCCTGCCTTGAGAATGCACACCCATGGGCAGAATTGTTTAAAAAAACAAAAAAAAAAAAAAAGAGGTGGTGCAGCTGAGCACAAGAGATACGGCGAGCTCCGTGCACAATAACACACTTGCATATTAGTATGTATATAGGACCTTGACGGTTCGTTTTTTTTGGTTTGTTTTTTTGTGTGCTGTCCTTTTGTGTGTACCTTGGAGCGCTCGCTCTCCCCCCCCCCCCCACAGTCGAGTAGCTTCAGCAAAATGACATGCAGGGAATGAGATGAAAGAAGGCAAAGGAGCAGCCACTGAGGAGGGGGCAAAGCCCCCCCCTCCCACCGAGGAGCAAGGGAAGAAGGAGGCTGGCTGGCAGATGCTTGCGTCTGGCTAGCTGGCATGGAGAGGGGAGGGGGGGGAAGTACTGGCAGGCCCCAGCTCCGCCTCTTTTTCTTCCCTCCCCCTTGTGCTGCGCGCCGGAGCCCGCCCGGAGGCTCCGAGGAGGAGGAGCTGCTGCCTCCGCCGCTTTCCAGGCTGGGTAGGATCCGGGATCCCGCTCGGGTTGGTGGGAGACCTTGAGGGCAGGCGGGAGGAGAAAGAAAGCGGGCGTCCAGGGAAAAAGGGGAAAGGGGGGAGGGAGGAGGGGGCAAAATGCAGATGACCATCCGTAAGCCAGGAAAATTGCAGCTCCCCCTCTCCCTCCCCCCCCCCCCCAGCATACTGGGTGGAGGCATTGGGAAGGAATGGTGCATTCGGATTTTTTTTCGTGGGGTTGAAGGGGAAGGATGCGAACGGCAGCAGGTGGGGTTCGGAGGCGGCATTTACCTGCGGCCGAAGGAGGGGAGAGCAGCAGCGTGGGGCAAGGGCCGAGCGGGTGGGAGAGACCCCCAAGAGGGAGTGAC
>NW_015407706.1:0-2301 GCF_001527695.2 Protobothrops mucrosquamatus
CTCCTCCTCTTCCTCCTTCTTCTTCCCTGTCCCCTTCCTTCCTTTCCCTGCCCCTCTCCCTCTCCTCCTCCTCCTCCTCCTCCTGCCCCTCCTGCCCCTCCTCCATGGGAGTTTAAGAAACAGACCCTGCATGTATTACACACCGTTAACTCATCCTTACCGGCCCATTTCCCTTCCTTTGCTAGTTAGTTTCATCTTTGGATTTAGGAAGCGGCCTTCTGCCTTACGTAATCCTCAGACCCAGGAAAGGCCAGAGACTTCGCTGGCAAAACAAATCAGATCAAACAGGGTTCGGTTCACACCTAAATCTATTTCATTATAAAATCCAAGTGGGGGGGGAACGTTCACACTTCCTTCTAGAGCAGGGCTTTTCACCCTTTTCACCCATTGTATCACTTTTAGGATAAGGCAACATCCGAGGACCACCAGTCGCCTAGCAAGGGGTCAAAAACTTGATGACCCCCCCAAAAAATGAAAAAAGTGATAAAGTACAGGTAGTCCTCGACTTACAACAGTTCGCTTAGTGACTGTTCGAAGTTACAATGGCACTGAAAAAAATGCCGAGCAAGACACCTGCCTGCCCACCCGGCGGCGCTCTTCCTCCTGTCCGAGGTTTTCATTGTTGTGAGCATTTCTGTTGAGGATTGGCAGTGGGGTGGTTGGGGGGTGTTTGGTTTTTATTCCCCCCGTCTGCTGGGTGGTTGCAGCAGGTTTTGGTCCCTTCACATGACCCTGGGACACTGTGACCATCATAAATGTGAATCAGTTGCCAAGCATCTGAATGGAAATCACAACAGCCTGGAGAGGCTGCAACATTCCAGCTGATCGGCGCTTCTTCTGGGCTCAGCGGAAGCGCCAGGATCAGTGCTGAGCTCCAGATGGATCCTGGCACTGATCCTGGCGCTTCCGCTGAGCCCTGACAGCCCTGCAGCTCCAGCCGTCTCTCGCTCAGGCTTGTGCGGTGCTGCCACCGGTTCATCTCATTCCCCTCCCGTGCTACCCCTTTTCTAGGATGGTCGCGTACCACCTGCCAGGTGCCCATGTACCACAGGTGGTACCCCTACCACTGGTTGAAAAGCCCTGTTCTAGTGGACAGGACTTGACAGGCCAGCCTTTTCAGACTAACCAGCCATTCAGCCCCCAAATTCGACATTAGTCAAACTGGATTATGGCGACTTGCTGGAATGCAACCCGTGAAGGTAAAATATAATTCATCCCGCTTGGTGGAAATATTTAGATCGGGAGTAAAAGCTCGCAAGAGTTCTGCAATCGGCGTAAGCCTCAACCTGTTTCTTTCGGGGTCATTCAGTCAAAATGAAGGATGGTTGGGATACTCGACTTCCCGAATCTGGGGCATGCTAAGATCTCACCATTTCTAAAAATAGCACAAAAATGAAATAAAACTAGGCTGCTGAGCTTAGCACCAACCTTAAGTGTCATTTCTCTTCGTCTTTGTACTGAAGAATCCAGAGAAAGGAATATTTTGGGAAGTATTAAAAAGGCAGAATATTATATTTCCCCAAAGGATCTTAAAGGCAGAAACCAACATCCCCCCTCCCCAAGTCTCTCTGCCCCAAACAGAAACTAGGTCTGCAGAAATGCAGATGTGATAATCTTGTCAAAAAGATTGGAGTCAGGAGGCTGGGATTAGAAAGACGAAGATCCCTAGAATCAACAATCCCTCACACTAAAAAAATTCAACATTAATCAGCCACCGCCCCAGGGAAGCAGGATATGACCTTTGGGACATACTAGGATTAAAACCAGAGACACGAATACAGATGAGGTGAGACCTGGCTCAAAAACAGCAACTGGGAGAGGGACCTTGGAGTCCTGGTGGACGATCACTTGACCATGAGCCAGCCGTGTGCAGCAGCCGCCAAAAAATCTAATACAATCCTGGGTTGCATAAACAGAGGCATAGAATCAAGATCACGCAAAGTATTAGTACCACTTTATAAAACCCTAGTGAGGCCACACCTGGAATACTGCAGCCAATTTTGGTCACCTTATCACAGAAAAGATGTTGAGAGTCTGGAAAAAATTAAGAGAAGAGCAACTAAGATGATCCAAGGCCTGGAGACCAAAACGTACGAAGAACAACTGCGGGACTTGGGTTTGACTAGTCTAAAGAAAAGAAGAAATAGGGGAGACATGATAGCAGTCTTCCACTATCTGAGGGTCTGCCACAAGGAAGAGGAGGGGGGCATGCTATTCTCCAAAGCACCAGAGGGCAGAAGAAGAAACAATGGTTGGAATCTGATCAAGGAGAGAAGCAACCTGGAATTAAGGAGAAACTTC
>NW_015407707.1:0-2301 GCF_001527695.2 Protobothrops mucrosquamatus
GAGTAATTACAGGGTGATTCTTGCGGATGTTTTAATGTTTAGACTGCCATTAAGTCCAAGGAGGGTGTTTCTCGTCTCTCGGTTACCTTCCGCTTTTCTTCAAACCACACAGGTGTGCTGGGCTGTTGGGAAAGCACCCCAGTTTCCTGCAGTGTGTTTGCGTGGCCAGGATGTACCGTCACGGAGGAAGTCAGAAAACGGAATAACTCGGTTGGCCCAAGCTGCACAAAGGCTTCATAGGATCAGAAAGACCGTGATTTAATGCACGCTTCTGTCAAACCACCTCACATCCTGGCTCTGTTTGCAACAAATTTGGTGACGGAATGATTGCAAGGTGGAGGCAAAATGGTTTGCTGGTTATTCGGGGTAATCGCAAAACGGAGACATGAAGGACAGCAGATTCTGCAAAAGATTCAGCTGTGCTGGGGGAAGTAGCCCTTGATTTACAAACATTCGTTTAGCGACCGTTCAAAGTCACACCAGCACTGAAAAAAAAATGACTTACAACTGGTCCTCACACTTACAACTGTCGCAGCAGTGATCAAAATTCACATTTCAGCAACCCCCTTTTCAGCTCACCTGATTTCCATTTGTGACCTTCTCAGACAGTTTCTGGCGAGTAAAATCAATACGGATTCATTTAATGACTGCAATGATTCACTTAACAACCATGTTTTTGGAGATTCTCAGTCATCCAGGTCATGGTTGTCCCAAAGGTGCTTTTTCCAAAAGTAACTGGACTTTTGTTGTTTTTCCTTGAAGACCTTTCGCTTCTCCTTCAAGAAGCTTCCTCAGTTCTGACTGGACTTTCATAGTTTTTCCTTGAAGACCTTTCGCTTCTCATCCAAGAAGCTTCTTCAGTCATAAGTCGAGGACTGCCTGTACTGGAAACATAAGCTTTTTTGTCTGTTTGTTTTAAAGCATTTTAAAACAAAGGTGTCCTGGAAGAGCATTCCAAGCATAACAACTTGTAAAAATTGCTATGTCTTATTTTTGTTCATAGGAGGATGGCTGAGATCTTGGAGCGTATCTGGTTCGCCTGATTTTTAGTTTTGCATTTATAATATTTCTTTTTAAGAAAAATCAGCTGTTTGGTCCTGGGAGGTGCGAAGGAATCTGTGAACCATTTTTCTTTCCAAAGTAGGTTTTACTTACATATGAATCGGATGTTGGAAAAGAAAAGGAGGGCTCAGAAGCAAAGGCTGGGAACTCAGGATCATCAGTAACTGTGTTGGCTGGGGATGATGAGTTCTGTAGTCTGGACACGTACAGAAGAGACTGGAGTGAAGACGTCGTTTCAACATTAAACTCCTTGGTTTTAAACTCGCTGCACCCAATTGTCCTTAGTAGCAGTTACTAAAACAAAAACAACTATAAATCAACTATAAAATTTGAAGTATTTATAAGTGTCTCATTTGGCTCCGTCTTAACTGAGACAAAATCATTAAGGAAATTAAGTTAAGAACAATGCCCAATTAGCATAGCTTCACCCTTTCTAAATAGGATAGGCATTAAAATGAAGCAAACCAACCAGGCAAGCCCGTTTTGATGCTTCTTTCAATTACAATGCCTGGATAAGGTCACGCAAATGAAATGCCAGATTTTGCTGGACTGACCAGCTTTAGTCGCATTTAAATCGCTTAAGTAGAATTCTTAAGTTGCTGTGAACAATTTAAGTACTGTTATACAGGGAACCCTTTGTTTAGTTTGGAGTTATGAAAAAGGGACTTACGGCTCGTTTTCACTGTTGCAGCATCCCCAGGGTCACGTGATCAAAATTTGAGTGCTGGCAACTGGCATGTATTTGCGACGGTTGCAGCATCCTGGGGTCATTGTGATTTTCCCATCCAGCTTTTGACAAGCAAAGTCAAACGGTGAAAGCTGGATTCATTTAACAACTGCATGATTCACTTGTTTGTTTTATTCGTATCGGAGGCACCATGATGAAAATAAGGCAGGCTATATGACGTAATGTTTAAAATGTAAAATACAAGATTAAAATACAAATCGAACAGATCTTGCGTCTATGGAGATTCTCAGTCAGCCACATTATGGGTGTCCCAAATGTGCTTTTTCAAGTGGCAACTGGACTTTTGTTGTTTAGTATCCGGAGGCTCCAGCTGGTCCAGAATGCGGCCGCGCGGGCGGTGCTGGGGGCGACACGTCGCTCCCATGTAACACCGCTGCTGCGCGAGCTGCACTGGCTGCCAGTGGCCTTCCGGGTACGCTTTAAGGTGCTAGTCACCACCTTTAAAGCGCTCCATGGCATCGGTCCTGGCTATCTCCGAGACCGCCTCCTGC
>NW_015407708.1:0-2301 GCF_001527695.2 Protobothrops mucrosquamatus
CAAAGAAAAAGCTACTTATGTCTGTAATGTGTCAAAAATTTAGTTACTTTGGGTACTTCTTGCATCCACTATCAACTGTAGCCCAAACTAATTTTCCCCAAAAATCAAAGGCCAGTCATGATGCCAACAAATTCACCCATGTATCAAAATGTACAGTAGCAATAGCAATAGCACTTATACACTGCTTCATAGCGCTTTATAGCACTCTCTGAGTGGTTTACAAATGTCAGCATATTACCCCCAATATTACAAATGTCAGCAATTACCTCTCAGAAGAATGGAAGGCTGAGTCAACCTTGAACCATTCAGGATCGAACTCCTGGCTGTGGACAGAGTTAGCCTGCAGTACTACATTCTAACCACTGCACCACCACCAGTAATTATAGCTTCTATTCTTATGTTGTTTAGGAAATCATAAAAGACCTGGCCTATTAGGCGTTCAGGACAGTCCCACCCCCATCTCACTTGTTTTTCTCCTGTTTTGGTTTGGTTAGGTTTTGGTAGCTTTATAGTTGATATTTTTGTTCTTCCCTCAGTTGTGTACTTTTATGTGTTGGATTCTCACTAAACCTATCCCCTTGCTTTCTACCATATGCCATTGGACTTCTGGAGCAACTTGAGGCTGGAAATCACTGTAATGATCTACCAAACATATGTAATGCAACATTAAATTTAGCCCAAGACACCTTGTCTTCCTGATAAACGTAACAAGTACTAGGCACAGATTCAAATATGTTGATGCAATGTATAGATCAGTTCTTAGCAGTTAACATTTCTCAAGCTCACATTGTCTTCCTTCTTTACTTATTCAGGTAGAATTTGCTTATTCAATATGCTTTTAAGAAAATCAAAAATAAGGAAAAATAAATATGTTTATATCACACTGGGGCAATCAGGAATGGTTTATGGGAAAAGAGGAAACAGTTCCTTTATTTCTAAGTAATCAGAGAGTAAAGTTGGTGGTTGACTTCTCTGAATACTCATGGTATGATAAGTCATGTGCCTAGCTATATTCTATCCTGATTTTAAATGATTGAATTCTCTCAATGTTTACAACAAATAAAAATAAATAAATATTTCCTTTTTAGTGTGTGATCCTTTAACATGTCCAGTTGTTGGTCTTTTCTTTAAAATTACTAATAGTTTTTTATTTTAATTTTAGTACTAAAGGAAACTCCTGATATGTGATTTTTCCACAAGGAAATGAATTCCTTATTACTCCTTTCCATAAGGAAAATTGCTCACTCGCAATTTATACAATAACATCTGTGAACTTCATAGCTTTAGTTTGTGAAGAGATGTACTCTAATTTTTAAAAGGCTGCTTTAAGGTGAATAATTTGACAGCTGGTATTTATCTGGTGAATATCAACATTTCTTTCTTTGCAACAAAGAAACACTCCTGCCTGGACAGCACTGAATTCTAGAAGAGTGATTTGAAAATCTCTTGAAATAATGATGTTGATAATAATAAGGGAAGCAGTGAATTATTATGAAGGCCTCATGATGAAATGCAGGCTAAAACATTCTTAAAAGAAATTTATAGAAAGTGTCAACTGTTTATATCAATCAATATGCCCATATTAAGATTGGTGATATTATATTCAGTGCTTGAATGTTCATAAGCTCTGTATACATGTAACTGGATCAGATTATTTTCATGGTGAAGGAGTAAGTTCACAATCTGGGAATGCTTAATTTGCAGCTTAGCAAGAAGTTCTTTTACATAATTAAGCTAATGCACATGTTGTAACCCCTGTTTGAGGCAGACAGATTTGATGACAACTTTATTTACATCCTACCTTGATTCTTACAGCATGCTTTCTTTAGGGCAGTGGTTCTCAACCTTCCTAATGCCGCGACCCTTTAATACAGTTCCTCATGTTGTGGTGACCCCCAACCCCCCATCCAGCTGGGCGGGGGGGTATCAAAAACTTGACCAAAAAAAAAAAAGGAAAAAATGGGAAAGTATAGGTAGTCCTCGACTTACAACAATTCTCTTAGTGACTGTTTGAAGTTACAATAGCACTGAAAAAGTGAATTATGATCATTTTTCACACTTATGATTGTTGCAGCATCTCCAGGGTCAAATGATTTACATTTGGATGCTTGACAACTGATTCATACTTATGACGTTCACAGTGTCCCAGGGTCACATGATCAATGGCCAGGGGTGTGGCCAGCTGATCACTCAGGTTGCAGAGTGCCTGTTGGGGAGAATCTGTGGGTCTCTGGGATGGGACTGGGGTGGGTGCCTGCCTTCCTTCCCTCCCTTCTCTCCCCTTGTCCCTTCCTTCCTTCT
>NW_015407709.1:0-2301 GCF_001527695.2 Protobothrops mucrosquamatus
CTGCGGCTGCGGCTCGGCTCGGCGTCCTTGGCCGGTCGGCCCCCCCCTCCCGTCGGTCCTCTCCGCCAGTGCGTCAGCCCCTGCTCGGGTCGGGAATGCGCGCGCCTCCCGGGCTGTGTGTGTGCGCTGCGACGGGCACGGCCGTTCCGATTCGGGGCGGCGGCGGCGGCGGCGGGAGCCCGGGCGGGGGGGTTGCCGGTGGTTGCTGGCTGGCTGGGGGGTCCCTCATTCAGCACCGGAGAGCTCCCGGCGGCCTCCCTGGCTGCAGCCTCCTCCGCTTTGCGGGCGCCTGGATTTCTGAAGATGCGCGGATCAGCTGTTCGGATTTATAATGCGGCGATCAGGTGGTGGACGGAAATGGAAGCGCTTAATTTAATCCATCAAAAAAAAAAAAAAAAAAAAAGAGGGGAAAAAAAAATAAATCTCCCGGGAGCAGCGCTGAGACGGAATGATTTGTGATGCTGTTGTGAGTCGCCTCCTGCCCGATCTTTTTGGAAAACCTCCTCTCCTCCTTTTTGCTTTTCGGCTGGCGAGGGAAAGGCGAAGGACAACAGGCGGGTGGGAGGGGGCGGAGGAGGTGCAAAATATTCAGTCACCCCCCCGCATCCTGTTGGGGGGGGGAAAAACTCTTGGATTCTCCCTCGTTTGCAGCTTTCCAGAGAAGCAACTTTGCCTGATTCCACAGCCCGCCCGCCCCGCCTCGGTCTGCCAGTCCCGACCGACGGAGGGGGGCAGCGATCTTTGTGGTCTCCCCCTCCCCATTCGACTCCCGGGCCATGATTTATCGGCCGCAGCGCCGGGAGGACCTGTGGGCTCCAGGATGCGATAAAAGGAGGGGAGGCCTCACTTTTTAATGAGGTGAGAGGACGGCGGGCCTTTATTCTTTTGTGGAAAGGAATTGGGGGGGGGGGAGATTCGCGAAGCAGCTGATGAGGGCAGAAGCGCCTGTGGATCGGGCGAGGGCTTTAGCCGAGGCTGTCAGTAACCGAGGGGCGAGGGAGCAGTCAGGAAAGTGGCAAACAAGACGCCGCTGGAGCCCTGGAGCATCTTCTGTGGGGGGCCACGCAACGTCTCGCCGGCAAGACTTTGAAGAGGTTCCAGACTACAGCCGGGGCAAAAGTCGCGGCGAAGTTTTTCCTCGGTCAGCGTGTTTCTTCCCAGCCTTCCTTGGCACCCGTAACTTGTGAGACCCAACTCAAATGCGGACTTTGTCTTGAGTAAACTTTTTCAGACCAAGGACCCCTTCACTTTGCCCAGGGGTCAGTGCCTTCAGTGGCCCTCAGTCTGCTAACCTCTGACTGTTTGGGGGCGCTGCAAGCATCTGAACCCCGACACTATACCCTGTTTTCATGGCTTCGGATCTGCCAGCTCCCCTTTCAGTTGCTGAAGCCAAAATTTTAATGTCTATTATCGTAACTTCTCCCTCTAGTTACGTTGGCTGTTTTCATTCCTCTTCTTTGGCTGATATTAAACACCTCAGATATATTTTTTTTAAAACAAAAACCTACATGTTACTGATTTGGTATAGATACCAACCTTAAGCTGCTGTTTTTATACTTTGGTTGAATGTCAGGTTTTATTACTGATAACTTCCTAACTTTATACATTATTATGTTTGTTTTTAGAAGCATATCAATACATCTAAAGGTTGAATAAAGAATCACTCATAAACACTCATTTCTATTAATAAGCACTGCTTGGTCTTTTCATTCCAAATCTGAAATTTTACTATGATGGGGGACCGGGGAGGGGAGCGGAAGAAAGGAAAGGAACGAAAAACCCCTTTCGTCACCCCACCACTGAATTCAGAGGAGGAAAGACATTCATTGTTTCATCAGACCCAACTGAGGTACCAACTGGCACCCTGTCTCTGAACTAGGGCTTACTCGTGACTTGCGCCTACGCTCTGTGCGCGTGTGGACGAGGAAAGTGAAACTGCCACGATCTGGCCCAGAAAACGGGCAATCCGAAAGAGAACCGAAGGATGTGGCCTTGCTTGGGGGTGCCCAACTCAAAGAGAGCCAAGACGAGACACCCCTCAGGAAACCACCGACTGCCCCATTAAAGCCCCTCTTAATTTCTGGGCGGGGGGGCTGTCTTCGGTTGCAAGGGTTGGGGAGGCAGCCTGGGCAATGGTGGGCACGACCCCCCTAGAAAGAAGGGATGGGGAGAGCAGCCGGACCGTACTTCAATCTCCTCCCAGCTGGGACCCCCCCCAAAGACTTCCATTCAGCAGTTCCTACCCCACCCTCCTTTCTAGCTAGGAAGAGGGTCTCTGCTGTCTTAGCAGGCCCAGAGATT
>NW_015407710.1:0-2301 GCF_001527695.2 Protobothrops mucrosquamatus
GGCTTTTCCAGCAAGCGGGCCTGACCTAAGGAGGATTTTATTTAGGGACGATTTTAAGTATAATTTTAATTGGAACACAGCTTCGAATATTTGGTTTTAATTTGGTTTTAGAGGGGTTTTTATTTTTATTGATATGTATATCTGTTTTAATATGCTGTGCACCGCCCTGAGTCCTGCGGGAGAAGGGCGGTATAGAAATATAAATATATAAATATAATTAAGGTGGACTTTTAGACACAGCTTTTATTCTTGCAGACAGTTAAGTTGCCCAAGCTCATATGTGTAGAGCCTGCTTGTTGTTTTTACAGGATAGTGACAAAGAAAATAGAACTAAGTACTTTAAACATTTAAGTATTGTGCAGCAAAGGATTTTCAACAGCATATGGAAGAATTATTCATTATTTGTAGCTAATGAGATTACTGACCAAAAACAGTCAAAGTTTAAAGTTCTCAGCAACTGCTACAGGGGGTGTATTTTATTTTGTGATAAATCTATTACAGCTCAAGAAATGTGGGGGGTGAGGGGGGGACTCTTGCTCTTCTACAAAACAGTTTAACTGAACACTAATCCTCAAACTCCTATAGTTATTGTGGTATGTTTTATATTAGATAAGATAAAACAAGATGAATTTATATCATAAACGTGGTGGATCAGATAAAATTAACTGAAGTGCCTGAGACATTTGAAAATGCCTAAGGGGAGCTTTCTATGATCTGTGCATATTTTTGAGATTAATGATAAAAAATTTAAAAGATTCATAGCCAAGTTAAATTTAACTAGCTAAAATAATTATCAGCAGAAGTGCAAATCTACAGATTGAAAAACCCTTATGAAATATTTTTTTTTCTTTTCTTTTCTTTTTCTTGTGCAGAAAAGGGAAACTTGTCCAAAAAGGGAAACTTTTTAAGAGCAATTTTACTTCCAAAGAAGCAAGGATATAAAATAGTTTTTATCCAATTTTTTAAAATGTGCATAATTTGCATTGGAACATTTTTGAATTCCACTAATACAAGGAAAATGAGAAGTCATCTTTCTATGTTAGCACATTTGTGTAAGCCTAACATTTGTCTTAATAAAAACAAATAGTCTAAGCCTTATTTATTTAAGCTTATTTACCACTATTATAAAATACTTAGGTAGATGCAATTGATTTCTTAAATAAAAAAAATAAAGATACTTCAGATCTATATGGAGGAAATAGGTAATTATTAACAGGAATTACTGTTCTCAGTAAAGTGGCAAAGAGGAAATTACAAAACCTTAGTTATAGTACAGTAATAGTAGAGGATAAATCTAGGGAACAAAATACATGGCCACATCTTAAACTAGTAGATCAGCTAATAGAAATATTTTGAAGGCAAACAGATGGGGCAAATCCCTATCTAAGGCAAGATTAAAGAATAGACTTGCTGATTAAAGTTGTTTATATGTACTTTTAGGAGAGTACATGTCAATAGAATTATCTTCTATAATCATATATTACAGATTTAGGATGATCAGATTTGTAAATGAAGCTTCTATCCCACTTTGTACATGTTCATTAATTGTTTAAGTAAGGTAAAGATCAAACATTTCATTAGCCTTCACGGGTTGTAAAGTTTATCAAAAGAGGACACCTAATGCTTGAAAAGACATTTATAACCATCAACTTTTTAATCTAAAATTGTAGACCTTGGAAGATATCTGAAAATGAAAGCCCAGCCACCTGGACTGAATTATTTCAAATTTACATGCCCATTATATTTTATTACTGGCTGAACAAGGAGTAAACATATCATATAAATCAATTCCAACTGGCTAAACTAATTAAACTATGTCACAGGGAGCAGCCGAAGTTCACAAGGGTCACTTACTGGCCCAAATTCTTCCTGGCCCAAACACAGCAATGGCCAGTTAAATCTTTATTATGAAATCAAATTCTGCTTCCTAAGTTTCTGGAAGCTCTTCAGCCAACAAAAAATTAAAAGAAGGGCTGGGCTCTAACAGATGCTTTGTCAGAAACAGTTTGTTCAGACAGGATAAAAACCATGGAGTACACAATATATTTTGATTGATTTTTTTTTTTTTTTTTGCAGTGAGATCTGATGTCCTCCTCTTACAAAAAAAAAAATGAACGATCCCCTCAGGCATTTTGCTTTGCCAAGGGATTGTTCTATATAAATGAGAAAAGTGCCGTGCTAGTCTTTTGTTTATTTTTTTCTGACAAAGCAGCAGTCTGAGGTTGCCTCTCTATTCTTTCATTATAATTGTCATCAGCCCTCCTTTTTTATATCTTCTAAAACATCCCTATTCTATTAACA
>NW_015407711.1:0-2301 GCF_001527695.2 Protobothrops mucrosquamatus
CCGAGATCCGGACGATTCCGGATCTCCTAACCTTCCGCCGCGCCCTCAAGACATGGCTTTTTCAGCAAGCGGGACTGACCTAGGGTGAATTTTAAATAGGGACAATTTTAATGATTTTAATAAGACACAGCTATAAATATTTGGTTTTTAATTGGCTTTTATAGGGGAAATGTTTTATATTGTTTTAACATGCTGTGAGTCGCCCTGAGTCCCATGGGGAGAAGGGCGGCATATAAGTTAAATAAATAATAATAATAATAATAATAGATGGGAAGGAAGGGCCATTTCTATAGTCCAGGGGTAGGCAACCTTGGCTCTTTTATGACTCGTGGACTTCAACTCCCAGAATTCCTGAACCAGCCACGCTGAGGGGAAAGGGAGAGGTTTCCAAGCTGAGCTATGTGGGCTCAGGAATTCTGGGAGTTGAAGTCCACGAGTCATAAAAGAGCCACGGTTGCCTACCCCTGGTATAGGGCCTGTGCCGTTCCCCCCCCCCCCCCAGTTATTCAGATTTTCAGCCTTCTGTGGAATGGGGGAACCTGAAAAGACTGTGTGTGTGTGTGTGTGTGTGTGTGTGTGTGTGTGTACACGTTTGCAGTCTCTGGCTTCCACCTGCTCGTGCCTGAGATTCAATTTCAGAGGCGGCACCCAAGTTCTATAAATTAAAGCATCCATAACACGCTGGGGGTTTTCCCAGCTGGTGAACCAGTCAGCCAGTGATTAATTTTACAAGTTGCAAATTGGCCTAGGTAGCTGAGAAGGGAAGCCTGCACAGGGCAGGTGAGATCATCCAGTAATCTCCTTTAATGCCTGGTAAGTGCCTTTCCCTTTATAGGTTTGCTCCCGTCCGGCAGGACACCTGTTCTCTCAGCTGCTAAGAAGCTGAATGTAATCAACTCAGAGCTCTGCTTGGCTGCTCAAAATCCTAGTTGGTCTCTTAAGGAGCGGGAGAAGCGCTACTTGGGGGATGGCGAAGAAGGAGAAGCTCAAAAAATACAGGTAGTCCTTGACTTACAACCCATTTGTTCGGCGGCCATTCAAAGTTACAAAGGCACTGGGGAAAAAAAAGATTTCTGATCATTTTTTCACACTTATGACCGTTGCAGCCTCCCCATGGTCAAGTGATCCAAATTCGGACGCTTGGCAACCGGCTCGTATTTATGACGGTTGCAGTGTCCCGGGATCACGTGATCCCCTTTTCTGACCTTCTGACAAATCAAATTCAACGGGGAAGCCAGATTCACTTTACGGCCGCGTTACTAACTTAACTGCTTAATAACCGTGGCAAGAAAAGTCGTAAAATGGGGCAAAATTCACTTAGCAACCATCTCACTTAGCAACAGAAATTTTGAGCTTCCTTGTGGTGGCCGGTTGTGGCCAGTTTGGTTGCCAGTCAAGACTTAGGACTGAAAGGAGACCTGTGTGCATCTAAACAGCTGAGAACCCAGAATCAGGGTTTGCAGATGAATAAGTACAAACCAGCTTGTGGTGCCTAGAGGAGCCAGATCTGGTCCAAAGGGACATTCCGGTACCTTTTAGAACACCCTAGGGCAGTGATGGCGAACCTTTTAGAGACCGAGTGCCCAAAAACTGGCTCCGCCCCTACTCCACCCCCCTGCTCCGCCCCCGCTCTGCCCCCCATGCCCCGCCCCGCCTACCCACAGGACCACTCACTGCCTCCAGGGCCCGCTGCAGATCGCCCAGGCAGCCCAGCAGCACTATGGGGGCCACACCCTCTGCCCACGCCCTGCAGCATCAACTGCATGATGGGGTGTGAGGGCAGAGTCTTATCTACGCTGCCTGGCTGCCATGTCCTTGGCTGCGTTGCTCTGTGTGGGCCACGCTCGAGGGCGACTCTCCTTCAGGGAGGCTGTTGGAGAGGAGGGGGTCACGGGGGGAGGCAAGGCTGGGGCAACGGCACATGTGCCCACAGAGAGGGCTCCAGTGCCGCCTCTGGCACCCATGCCATAGGTTCGCCACCACTGCCCTAGGGCAGGCGTGTCAAATTGCCGGCCTGTGGGCCGGATGCGTCACGCCGAAACCACGCTCACCCCATTGCCAGCAATGGGGAAAAAGTCCCGATACGTCGCGCGACATCACGTGACGTCGCGAGTGTGACATGCCTGCCCTAGGGGATAAATTTGCCACCTGTTGTTTATACTTCCAGTATAATTTTGCCGTTTAGTAATCTGAGGATGTTTCAGCTTTGAAGTTGCTGTTCGTGGCGGCAGGTTTTAAGAGAAGCTTACAAAATACTGATCACTTTCAAAGGGAGCAGAGCAAAAGGCTTATTTTGCAGGC
>NW_015407712.1:0-2301 GCF_001527695.2 Protobothrops mucrosquamatus
TTAGTGGGGGTTTTGTATGGGGTACTTTTAGAGCAGGCCTGTTATTTAATTTGATTTTAGAACAGAAACTTGTGTATATTTATCGTGGTTTTTATTATCGCCTGTTCACCGCCCTGAGTCCCGTAAGGGAGATAGGGCGGTATATAAATTCAATAAATAATAATAATAATAATAATAATAATAATAATAATAATAATAACCACCACCAACAGAAAAACCAATAATAAGAGAACTTAAGATTTTGTGCAAAATTAAAAGCAACTCAACCTACTTATAATCAAATCAGCTATGGGGGGGGGTTTCCTTCACTGCCTGTCCCAACGCCTGGGAGAAGAACCAGATCTTTGAGGCCATAGGCTGAAGGTTGGACCTGCTGAATCTTGGTAAGGAGTGAGTGAGGGGCGTCCCTTAGGGCAGGAGACACACAAAATAGGCCTGCTGCCCGGGTCCCATTAGATGGCACGGTTTAATGGAAGAAACCCAGAACCCTGATTTCCAAATTTTCTTCTCCAACCATCTCAGAAGGTGTCCATTGGAGCTACCAACGATTAGCAAAAGAATACACAAAGGGATTGAACTACCATATGATATAAGCATCCCACTAAATGACAAACACAATATGGCAACTGCTTTCCTGAAAGACAGGAAAGGTGGAGGAAAAAAAAAGACCCCACTTACAATTTTGGCGTTTTTCCCACTTTTTCTCAGCTGCTGGACGGCGAAAGCATGCTCCACGTTATCCATGGAAACGCCGTTAACCATTGCAACACGGTCATTCTCCCTGAAAAGGCAGGTGGGGAAAACAGAAAGTCAGAGAACAGCAAGTCAAGAAGACCCCTCCCTTTACACACAAAGGAAAGAGAACAATTTGGTCAAATCCAGAGGAAGATTGAGAACCAACGTTCTTATGTTCTTCTGTCCACTTTGATTTTTGCATCATTCTTTTTTTTTTTTTTTAACATGCAGGTTCTCCCAGGCCCAAGGTGAAGAGATGGGGAAGGTCTTTCTGTTTCCCCTTCCCATAATTATGGTCTCAACTGTGGTTGTTAAGTTGAGGGCCACCTGTGAACCCATTACTCCAACAGTAGTTAAGACAGAAGGGATGTGATTCTTGTAATAGCTTCGTGGGAATACTGGATGAGAAGCAAGTGGAATGAGCAGAGAGACCTTCTAGAGAGGCCCCAAGCCCACTCCCCAAAGCCAAGGTTGAGGCAACACTTACTGTAACAGCCCTTCCGCTGGGCCTCCTTTGAGCACATCTGATATGACAATTGAGGTTTCGCCACTCTGGAAGTGGGGGTTATCTCTCCCACCGGATATTGCGATGCCGAAGCCGAAGCCAGGCGCCTGAGAAGATCAGAAAGAAGGTTGAAAGTCCAGCTGGACGGAATTCAAGGAAAGGGGAATGTTGGTGCCACTTCAGTTGACCTCTTCCACAATCTCAGATGTTCTCCAATATCTCCTATCCGTGAGACTCCAACCCATTTTAGACCTCATGGAAAACCATACAGCGACTTCCACAATGAGACCACACATGACAAGAACTCTGAATTAGACCTGCACTAGTGGTGTGTTGAATGTTTTTGGACCATCCAGCTCACAAATGTCGTAGAAGACCAGAAGGTGTCCCAGCTTTACCGCTGTTCCAACCCAGTGGTGACCCACCTGGATCTCTCTGTTAAAGTTGGGATGTTTCAATCTCACCAGGACGTGCCTTTCACTTCCCCACACAACTATACACTATCTCAAGATGAGTGAAGGTGTGCTATAAAGTACTTTCCCATATCGAGACCCGGTTGATGCTGGAGACACAGTATTTGCTTTGTGCGATGAAAATACTGTACATTTGTTTTTCATAGTGTCCAAAAAAAGAAGTGCAAAAGGTTCTAAATCAAAGTCAAGCAAAGCAGCAGCAAATCCTTTGATCAATCTTCTTCCTGCTGGCTCAAAAAAGAAAATTTCTCTGATCTTTTGATTTTCTGTTTAAAAACTCGCCAGTCAAGAACAAAATCCAAACAATCCTATCCCGGTTGGGAGATTAGCCAGTAAATTCCGAAATAAATTGCCAAAAGGAGGGAGAGGAGCCGAAGTGGTGAGAACAGTAAACACTTTGGTTTTAGTTTTACAAGCCACAGCCAAATATTTTACCCGAAACACCAACATCTGGCCTTTAAGCCAGCCAAGTAGCAATTGTGGAAACGCCAACCACAAATGTAGACATCACCAAGGGTTCCTAAACTCTATAGAGCTTTTTAAAGGCGATCAGCGGAGCAGCTAGAAGCAAAATGGAATACGGAAAAC
>NW_015407713.1:0-2301 GCF_001527695.2 Protobothrops mucrosquamatus
CGGAGCCCTGCTGAGCTAATACACAAACGGAATTCAGCAGCCTCCAGAGAACCGGCTGAGCTGCTCAGACAGAGAATCAGATTCAGACTTCCTTCCTTCTTCCTAGCCACATCAATAATAATAATAATAATAATAATAATAATAATAATAATAATAATAATAATAATAATAATAATAATAATAATAATAATAATAATAATAATAAAAGAAAGAAAATAAAAATAAATAAATTGATAAAAAGAGTTAAATCAATTATCAATTAATCCTGAATTAATCTGAACTGAGAATCCCTTCAGTCTTATAAATGGCAGATACAAACACAGCCCAAACAGCACAGGAACCTTCCATCAGCAGCCCTCCTGCTCATAAGAGACAGAGATCCTCCAAACAGGAAGTGGCTGGCAAGATCAAGGCCAAGGCAATCTCTGCAAAAAGGCCTTCCAAAGCTGCGGATAGAGAGGCTAAGCGACAACACCAGGCCCTAGAGAAACAATTTTCTCAAGCGGAAAGGAGGCAAAATTCCACTGAGGAGGAATTAGAGCCACCCAATTACAGGGAGGAGGAAATATTTGGGCCAAGGAAGCCTAGTCAGGATCCTCTGGAAGCTGAAGCTAATATGGAACAGGGTAATGGATCTTCCCTAAGCGAGGGGCCTGGAGATCTGGGTTCAGAATCAGGCACCCGTCGCTCAGACATTCATGCAGCAATGTCTTCAGAGCACCTACAATCCCTGATATCTCAGGCTTTTGCACAGACCATGGCCTCCTCAAGGCACCATTGTTCCAGAACAGGGTCTGTGGCTTCAAGGGGTGGCTCCCTCTCCCAAGAGGAGGCCTCTGTATACCAAGACTCTATTTCTTCCTCTAGGTCCTCCAGAAGCAGGAGGGCTCCTGCGGAGGACCACGAGCTTACGGACCAGAGGCTGTCCGATGAAGAGGATGTATCTCCAGATCCTCCTTCGTTTGTGGGCCTCTTTAACCCGTCCTTATTCAAGACACTGCTGCACAAGGCCAGCAACACCGCAAACATCGAGAGGCCCCCGATTCCACAGAAAGAACCTTCCACCGGTCCCTCAACTAGTAAGGTCACAAACAACGAGGTATTCTCACAGCCCACTTATACCCAACATTTTGTTCCCTGCCCTCCTCTCTTCTTTGATTCTGTTCAGAACAATATGGGGGCACCGGGTTCCTTCCTCCCAATGGGGGGGGCAGACAAGAAAATGTTCAACATAGACCCGGCGCTATCAGAGATAATAGAAGTGCCAACAGTAGATGAACCCATTGCAACCCTTTTTTCTCCACCCCCGATAGCCGGGGATGCAGCGGAGGCCCTGAAATCAGAGGACAAGAAGATGGACCTCATCTTCCGCAGGGCGCACCAAGCCTCAGCGTGGGCCATCAAGGCAGGCATCACTACATCATTTTTTGCCAGGACATCTCTTTTTTGGCTGTGCCAACTCCAGTCGAGTATTCCCCCAGTGGAGGAGAAGACTCATCAGAATTTAAGAAGGTTAGTAGCAGCAGCGGAGCTCATGTCAGATTCCTCCTTACATGCAACCAATTTCTCTGCCAGAGCAATAGCATACAACACTGGTGCATGCAGATTGCTGTGGCTCAAACATTGGAGAGCAGACATGAAGGCTAAGTGGCGTTTGGCGGCGGCACCCTATAAGGGCGGCCGACTCTTTGGCGAGGCGCTTGACCCTTATCTAATTGAAAATAAGGACAAACGCAAGATCCTGGCCCACCTGACAAAGAGGACGGAGAGGAGAATTCCATCCTATTCCCGCAGACCGTCCTTCCGACCTGATGCAGGCACGGATCAGGGGGCCTTCTCCCGACCCTATCAACCCAGATCGGATCGTCAAGGTGAGAGAAACAATAACAGGGATAGGTTCAGACAACAGACCCAAGCAAGGCGGCCCTTTCGAGGAGCCGGGGGGCGTCCCTACTGCAGATCCAAGTGACGGCCTGGGGGGCTCCCCCATTGGTGGCCGGCTAGCCCTTTTTGCTCACAAGTGGCAAGCCACCACCACAGACCTCTGGGTCCTAAATACCATCAGATTCGGCCTATCTCTAGAATTCCTCTCAACACCCCCAAACCGGTTCATTCCTTGCCCATCTCCAAAAGATCTGATCAAGAAGAACCTCACCAAGGAGGCCATCCAACACCTCCTGGACATTCAGGCTATAGAACCGGTAGAAAGAGATCAATGGGGACAAGGATTCTATTCCATCCTATTCATAGTCCCAAAGAATTCGGGGGGGTGGAGAGCAATACTAGACCTAAAGAGACTGA
>NW_015407714.1:0-2301 GCF_001527695.2 Protobothrops mucrosquamatus
TCTCTCTCTCTCTCTCTCTCTCTCTCTCTCTCTCTCTCTCTCTCTCTCTCTCTCTCTCTCACACACACACACACACACACACACACACACACACACACACACACGGGAGGGGGGATTCTGTTGGTCCCTGCATAATCCTGAATCATTTCACATTCACTGAAATCTTGCCTATATACTGCTTCATTTGAGTGGTAGTGAATATTTTCAATATTTTCAAGGCAGGAAAAAGCAATGAAAACCATCTAACTCTTTTTCTTTAAAAGACAGATGAACCACTACTAGCAACAATGCCTTATTCAGATTGCCCCAGTCCCAACATGTTCAGCCCTTGCAAAAGACAATACTGAGACTGATATTCTGGAAGATATATAGCTGCTGCCTCTAGACCAGTGGTTCTCAACCTTTTTAATGCCGCGACCCCAACCGGTCGTAAGTCGAGGACTAAACCGGTCGTAAGTTAAGGACTAAACCGGTCATAAGTCGAGGACTAAACCGGTCGTAAGTCAAGGACTACCCAACCGGTTGTAAGTCGAGGACTTTCCCTGCCTGGGAGCGCCGCGCATGCGTGGTTCCGCCCCCTGCGCCGGCCGAGGCGTACCTGGCAAGCGGCAGAGACGGAGCAGGCCAACCACCAGCTGGCCCAGCCCAAGGGAGGTAAGGCACCCGCCGGAAAAGGGGGGAAAAATGGCGGACAAAAAAAATGGTGGACAAAAAAAATGGCGGACAGCCTTGCTTGGTGACCCCTATGAAATGGTCGATCGACCCCAAATGGGGTCCCGACCCACAGGTTGAGAACCACTGCTCTAGACAATGCTTCTCAGGAAGTTTTATCCCTCCTCTCTCCTAAAATTAGCCTACTTGATAGGTAGGTTTGAAGCTTATTGGAAGAATGGATGGAAATATTTCATTGGCCTAATTTCATGCCCTGTTTTTCAACCCATTGAAGTAGCATACAATTGAAATCCTTAGAAAATACAGCTAGAACAGCAGCATGAAAAGTATATTACAATTAGTTATAAAACTAGATGCCACAGAATAGGGCTTGGCTCCTAGCAGTTGCATGGATAAATGCTTGGTACGCAATAAAATAGTATACAAAATTAGCAGGTTGTTTTTTTTAATCTAGACATTTACACGCCTGAGGGAAAAGCACATAGTTTTAGGGGAATAATCTGCCCTGTAATTAAATAACAGCATGTGGCTGTCTTAACTTTTTTTTTTTTAATGTAGCATACATGTGCAAGGACTAGATCTTGACAGAGACCACCATTCCACTAGTGGAGAAGATCTCAATTTTCTCTTCCCAGTTTGAGCTTATTTGGGGAGTCCTGCAGGGGACCACAGCTATTGTATACCTTTGACCGAAGGGAATCTTCTATCTGAGATGGCTATCCTCTTCCACCAAGTGTTCAGCTTCAAGAGGGATGTACATGGAGCAGGAGGGAGGAAGGGGACACCTGCCTAGCCAGCCAAATCAGCCAGAGCAAACCTGGCAATCAATGGGGTGACAGCTGTTGCAGCCAGATCATCCTCACACCCTCTTCCCAGCTTCTTTTTATAGGTATATCTGTTTTCTACAGGTGCTGATGAGATAATTTTGCCATGGAGGGGACTAGAGAAGAAAACTTCCATTTCCTCTGCATACATGCTGATCTTGAGCAGGATTCTCTCCCTCACATGCCTAAGCTAAATCATATAAAATGAGAAAGGCAGATTCACAATATACAAAGCATTACTGTAAAACAGCTGCTAGAATAGAACTGCCAGGCACGCCTAGATTCTCAAAGTTGTTGATTTTGGGCTCCTCTATATCTATAAAAAAAAATATCCAAAAGGCAGAAGTGTGGTCTTTTGCATAATTAAGCGATATTACTCACTGACCATAAAGAGCATGGACAAAAATGCTGTGTATCTCTCTTTTTTTACCCTTTAAGTTTTTATTTAACCCAGATGGGGAAAACCCAGTCAGCCTAGCACATTTTTCAAAATGCTGCTGCTGTTATTTGAACTGCAAATTAAAGTTGCTAAAGCTGATTATGCAAGATTCCACTGTATAAATATGAAAATTTTACCTTTGGCTTTTCCCAAGTTTTTTTTTAATATTCTCATTCAAATTGTTGATTTTGAGAACTGGTGGCCTAGAAAGGAAATCTGAATAGGGCCAACTATGCCAACTTTCATTCCACCAGAGAATTATTCCTCCATGACTTGCCTTTGATATCATAAGGGTGGAAACTTACATTTTTTTAAAAAAGCAAATTTTGACACTAAAAACTCCAGATGCTGACTTATTCATAGTCT
>NW_015407715.1:0-2301 GCF_001527695.2 Protobothrops mucrosquamatus
TAATCAGCCTATAGCGTAAACTTATAAAATGGGTTAAATAAGTAGGTTTTATGCACAATGTCTCAACCACCCCTAGTTTAACCTAAATCTCTAGCGGTCACTGATGGAGAGAAGCTGATTGCTCGAGAGAGCTAAACTGTTCTATAACTTCCAATATATTTCCAAAATGAAAGCAAGAAAATCCTCTATTCTTGTAAAATGTACTGCTTATATCAGGGGTCTTCAAACTTGGCCCTTTTATGACTTGTGGACTTCAGCTCCCAGTATTCCTCAGCCAGGCACGCGTGCCTGGCTGAGGAATTCTGGGAGTTGAAGTCCACAAGTCATAAAAGGGCCAAGTTTGAAGACTCCTGGCTTATATCAAGGGCCCTGTGCTTTGCATATTGCCTGTGCTCTTCTCTGCTGCCTGTACTTGCCTTTTCCAAAAAAAAGGAGAAAGTGGGATGAATAATCTTTAATCTCCGATGGGATTACCAGGGCATTAGTCATAATTCCAAAGCACTCAAAGACTTGGGCTGCATTCACATAATACGCTTAATCTTATATAACAAGTTGCCATCAAGATGATAATGAATCAACTTTAGTGCCTTGTACAGGTAGTCCTCGACTCACGACCACAACTGAGCCCCAAATTTCTCTTGTTAAGGGAAACATTTGTGAAGTGAGTTTTGCTCCAGTTTACGTCCTTTCTTGCCACAGTTGCTAAGTGAATTTACTGCAGTTGTTAAATTAGTAACACGGTTGTTAAGTGAATCTGGCTTCTCCATTGACTTTGCTTGTCAGAAGGTTGCAAAAGGGGATCACGTGACCCCGGGACACTGCATCAATCATAAATATGAGTCAACTGCCAAGTGTGGGAAGTCAGCCCCCCCCCAGAGAAGGAAATATTAAAAGGGCAGAGTATATTTCCCTAAAGGATTTTAAAAGCAGAAACCAACCCTGCCCCCAAGTCTCTCTGTCCCAAGCAGAAACCAAATGTAGATAATCTTGTCAGAAAGACTGGAGTCAGGAAGCTGGGATTAGGAAGAAAGATCTCTAGAATCAACACCAAAAATCTAAGAGTCATCAGCCACAGCCCCAGGGAAGCAGGATATGATCCTTGGGATATAATAGGATTAACCCACCATCATCAGAATACCAGAAAGGCACACCCAGACTCAGGTCAGAATACGTGACACAGGAAATACAAAGCCTGAAACAGGAACAGGAAACAACTCCAAACAAAAGGCTCCAGAGGGTATAAAAACCCACTCCCTACATGTGCTCATTCTTTTTTTCCAGAGCCATCTTCCTGTCTGGCTCTCCTCTTCAATAAACTGCAACCTTCTTCCTAAAGCAGTCACCATGTTGTTTATTCCCGGCTTGGATGAATCATGATGAAGACTTTTCCTTCAACACAAGCATCTGAATTTTGATCATGTGACGATGGGGATGCCGCAATTGTCATAAGTGCGAGAAGCAATCATAGGTCGCTGTTATCCTGTTGTAATTTCGAACAGTCACTAAATGAATTGTTGTAAATCGAGTACTATCTTATTCCTACCGGCTTCAGATTTTTAAGTAAGGTTGCACAGCTCAATATGTTGTGCGAACCCAGCCACTGGCTCCTTGGAGAAGGAATTCTAGCTAGAGTAGAAATGGGATAAACTTTATGCACCTTCTTTTGCCTTCCTCGGCTTCCATTGTGTCTTCTGTGCAATAGATCTGGGCTTTCGATCTTTAAATCCATAGATGTGATGTCAGTAAACCATGATTAGATGACTAAATCACAACTGGCTGGGTTGATGCAAAAGATAAGCCTTGCAGCTGAACTTAGGCACCATAATGGCTGAGTTCAGACATTTTCGAACAGAATCAAACCAAACCACGATGATTTAGCACAGGGGTGGGGAGCGATGGCCCCTTTATGACTTGGGGACTTGACTCCCAGAATTTCTGAGCCAGCGTGGCTGACTCAGGAATTCTGGGAGTTGAAGTCCACAAGTCATAAAATGGCCATTGTTCCCCCATCTCTGATTTAGCACAATATATGTGTCTTGTCAAGCAGTCAGAGATTGCAGAATGTCGTCCCTATAAACACATTTTACAGAGTGAAGGAATATCTGCCTCCAGAAGCGGTGAATGCTCCAACACTGGAAGTTTTTAAGAAGAGACTGGACAGCCATTTGTCTGAAATGGTATAAGGTTTCCTGCCTGAGCAGGGGGTTGGACTAGATGACCTCCAAGGTCCCTTCCAACTTTATTATTATTATTATTATTATTATTATTATTATTATTATTATTATTATTATTATTATTATT
>NW_015407716.1:0-2300 GCF_001527695.2 Protobothrops mucrosquamatus
ACCATCTTTCTCTTCTTGGTTTTGGGATGTTTTCCCACATTTCCTGCAGATCCTCTAGCTCCGAAATATTATTGGGCCTTCTTGCAGGCCCAGGTTGACTGTGGCGAGTTAGCTGTGGCGAGTTGCGCCATTCTGATGGCTCCTATACGGTTAATTCGTAGTTTCCTCCTTGCAGTTCTCTCTTGCTAAACCAGAGCTGGGAAACCAGAGTAAATTATTTTATTTTCCTTTTGTTCGACTGTTGTTCTATTTAAGCAAAACACTTCTGCCCTCTCTTCCCAGGTCAGCAGCACGGAGGAGATTACTTTTGAAGCACTGAAGAAGGCGATAGGTAAAATGCATCACAATATATATAATAAAATATATATTTATGGAGGTTCTCAGTCATCCGGTTCATGGTTGTCCCAAAGGTGCTTTTTCAAGAGTATAAATCCTTCCCTTCGCCACCGTCCAGTCAGAGCTGAAGAAGCTTCTTGGAGGAGAATTGAAACGTCTTCAAAGAAAAACAAAGGAAGTCCAGTGGCCTCTTGAAAAAGCACCTTTGGGAGAAGGATGAAAGGGAAAGAGGAAGAGGAGGAAGACGGGAGGGAAATAATAATAATAATAATGATAATAATAATAACAATAATAATAATTATTAATAATAATAATAATTAATAATAATATAAAGTTGGAAGGGACCTTGGAGGTCATCTAGTCCAACCCCCTGCTCAGACAGGAAACCCTATATACCATTTTGGACAAATGGCTGTCCACTCTCTTCTTAAAAACTTCCAGTGTTGGAGCATTCACAGCTTCTGGAGGCAGGTAGTTCCACTGGTTAATTGTTCTCACTGTCAGGAAGTTTCTCCTTAGTTCCAGGTTGCTTCTCTCCTTGGTCAGTTTCCATCTATTTTGCTTCTCGTCCTGCCTTCAGGCGCTTTGGAGAATAGCTTGACTCCCTCTTCTTTGGGGCAGCCCCTGAGATACTGGAAGGCTGCCATCATGTCCCCCCTCGTCCTTCTCTTCATTAAACTAGACATACCCAATTCCAGCAACTGTTCCTTGTATGTTGTAGAAGAAGAAGGATAGGAGAGAGAGAGACAAAGAGAAAGATAAGGAAAGGAAGGAAGGAAGGAAGGAAGGAAGAAAAAGAAAGAGAAAGAGAAAGAAAAAAAGAAAAAGAAAGAAAAAGAAAGAAAGAAAGAAAGAAAGAAAGAAAGAAGCACCTTTGGGAGAAGGATGCAAGGGAAAGAGGAAGAGGAGGAGGAAGATGGGAAGGGAAAGGAGAAAGATAGGAGAGAGAGACAGAGAGAGAGAGAAAGAAAGAAAGAAAAGAAAGAAAGGTATGAAGGAAGGAGGGAGGGGAGGGAGGGAGGGAGAAAGAAAAAGAAAGAAAGAAAGAAAGAAAGAAAGAAAGAAAGAAAGAAAGAAAGAAAGAAAGAAAGAAAGAAAAAGAAAGTCTGCAAGGAGTATAAATCTTTCCATCCTCCACCATCCAGTCAGAGCTGAAGAAGCTTCTTGGATGATAAGCGAAATGTCTTCCCAAAAAAAACCCGCAAGAAAGTCCAGTTGCCTCTTGAAAAAAGCACCTTTGGGGTAAAATTTATATCCTATGCCCATCCTTATTGTATCAGACTCTTAACAAGCCGTGTGATTCTCCCCCCCCCCCCCAATAATGTAATCATAATCCTTGCTACTATGGATTGGATCTCCTCAGTTAAACCATCTGGAATATTCATGGAGATTCTCCATCATCCAGGTCGTGGGTCGTCCCAAAGGTGCTTTTTCCAAAAGGCAACTGGACTTTCTCGGGGTTTTTGTTTTTGTTTTTCCCGTGAAAACGTTTCGCTTCTCATCCAGGAAGTGTCTTCGGAACCGAAGAAGCTTCTTGAATGAGAAGTGAAACATTTTTTCAAAGAAAAAAACCCAAAGAAAGTTGAGTTGGATGAGAAGCAAAACATTTTCAAGAGAAAAAAAACCAGAAATCTTTTGGAAAAAGTACCTTTCGGACAATCAAGGCTGAGAAAATACAATTGCACGTTTGACTAGGTCAGTTAATATTAATAATGATGGGACGAATTAGGCTCCAAATTGGATCAGGTCCATCCACTAAAGATGTGGGAGGAACAGACTCAGGCTCAACCCTTCCAAGACTGAGTGGCTGTGGCTGCCGGCGCCTCGGCATAGTCAGCTGACCCCATCGCTGACTATAGGGGGCGAAATTTTGGCCCCCTCAGAGAGGGCCCGCAACTTGGGAGTCCTCCTGGATCCACGGCTGACATTGGAAGACCATTTGTCGGCCGTGACCAGGGGGGCGT
>NW_015407717.1:0-2300 GCF_001527695.2 Protobothrops mucrosquamatus
GAGTAGAGTAGAGTAGAGTAGAGTAGAGTAGAGTAGAGTAGAGAAGAGAAGAGAAGAGAAGAGAAGAGAAGAGAAGAGAAGAGAAGAGAAGAGAAGAGAAGAGAAGAGAAGAGAAGAGAAGAGAAGAGAAGAGAAGAGAATATTCTTTATTTTGCCAAATGTGATCGGACACAGAAGGAATTGTCTCTGGTGCATAAATCAGAAAATGAAGGGGAAATTAGGGAGAGGGACATTGTTGAAGGGGAAACCACATATTTACCTTTCCTCAATTAAAGGATAAATTCAGCAATTATTTGGGGTGGTGATGGAGGGGAGTTTTGAAAAGTGATGAAAGGAGTGTTGGAGATTGCCACGGATTACCTAAGTCTTCTAGTGAAAACTTCAGCTGGACTTGACCCCATTTCATCAGCAGGGGAAGGTAATTGGGCAAAGCAGTGGTTTAAAATTAACTAGAATATTGGCCATTGTTTAAGAAACTAACATAAACAAGTGGTCTTTTCTCATTAGACATTGTGAAAATTCAGCAAGCTTCATCATAGAAGCCATGACACAAAATACAAACATAGGGAAAGAAGGAATTTCAATATTATCATCATCATCATCTAAATGAGTTATCAGAGAAACATAGTTTTCTGGGGGGATGGCTAGGACGGTAACTGATACCATATGAGGCATGATGTCACATTTCATGCACTTAAGCTGACATTTTGACATCATTGGGACAGCTACCCAATGCTTATGAGCAGAAGGATGTAGAATTCCATTGTCCCGTCCTTTATTTATTTATGTGTTACGTTTATTCCACCTCTCTACTAATATAGGCTTTCATGTCTTTTTTTCAAAACAGAAAAACCGTCACAAGGTCTAAAACACAACAATAAAATCAATACATTTAAAACAACAAAAATTAGTATCAGTAAATCAGTTGACATTAAATATTCATGCCCTACATATCATTAGTATATTCATGTCCTACATATGAAAAAGGCTATAAGCTTAAGAACAAAATATGGAGTATATACCTAGTGGGAATGACGTTGTGTCTTTGACAACACTTTGGGTTGCACATATCCAACTGGTATAGTCTAAATCAGTTGATTAATATATTGACCAGGACCTGTTTCATTATCAGGAAAAGAAAAGCTTTTCTTTTCCTGATAATGAGAAGTGAAGCACTAAACTTACTGTAACATTAGAGGAGGTATTGTATTGTATTTTGTGGGGAGGGAAATTAATATGATTAAGCACTGAGATATGTTTTGCAAAGGATGGCAATCTAGATCTGAAATGAATTTCTGATAAGGCTCACTGCTCATTATGCAAGATAAACCCAACAAGATCTACACCTGCTATCTCAGAAACAAGTGCCAATGAGTCATTGGGACTCCGTATTACCTAAGCATTAGATTAAGTCTAGATAAATTGATTTTTCTGCTTTAGAATGAGGAAAATACAGTGTGTTTCTTAATTCCCAATTGGACTTTTAACATTTTTTTAAAAATGAAAGAAGAACCAAACTGAAAGCTGCAGAGAATTTTATCACTCCACATATTTTATTCTATTTCTAAATGAGGAGAGTCGCATACATCAAATAAATAAACAAAAAAAATAACTAATTGAATACCATTTTCTTCCTCAAGGACAGTTATGGATTAGAGCAGCGGTTTCCAAGCTTTGTGGCTTGGCGGCCTGGTTGGGGGGGGAGAGGTGAACTGGGTTGCGCAAACGATGGACCAGCAGGTCATGCCCTCATGCAGCCCTTGAGTGAGTGGCAAGCCAATGTGCATGCATGCAGCTGGACTTGCATGAACAGTGGGCCAGCACGCACGTGCATGAGTGTCCACTGACCCACTACTTGTGCCAGTTAAGCTCTGCACGTGCACACACATGCTCCAGCCAGCCACTCGCACGGCCCAATTCCAAAAAGGCCACAGCCCAGTAGTGGGTCACAGCCTGAGGTTGGGGACCCCTGCATTAGAGATTTTTAAAAAATCAATGGATCTAAAATCAAGCTTTCAGATAAGGGTATGTTATGTTAAGAACTGTAGGTTATCAGGGTTATCGGAAACCTAAAAGAAGAAAAGGAAGACATTTTTAAACAATTAAGGGGATTCTTTTTAAATCCAGAGGAAAAGAATGATAAATGATTTTATGCAGTGATAAAGCAATAATTTACCATGCCACTATTTCTATTCCCTAAACTGGTATTCTCCAGCTATACTCAGATAATTGACAGAAATCCAACCCAGTATTGATTTCTATCAAACACATTGATAATTAATTATTACCAATAGAAATAG
>NW_015407718.1:0-2300 GCF_001527695.2 Protobothrops mucrosquamatus
TGAATGCTCCAACACTGGAAGTTTTTAATAAGAGACTGGACAGCCATTTGTCCGAAATGGTATAGGGTTTCCTGCCTGAGCAGGGGGTTGGACTAGATGACCTTCAAGGTCCCTTCCAACTTTACTATTATTATTATTATTATTATTATTATTATTATTATTATTATTATTATTATTATTATTATTATTATTATTATTATTATTTGCTATTTCTTCTGTCTTGACATAGGCGTAGGCTGATTGGCCAGTCTACCAGAAGGTGTAAAGTATCGAATAATAAAATGGCATGGACTGATGAAGTTCCTTATTGTGAGAGTAAGTAGTACTATGTATATACTGTAGGTAATATATAAAAATATTTTTATTGTTTCATGCCAATATAAGTCCAGAAGAAAATGAACTAATGAATTAATTGAAAATTAATTAAATTGAAAAGTACATATTCAGCTAAAAAGACACAAAATATTCTTTTTAGTTCTTGACCTTTCCATTCTTTCTAGTTATTCCATGTTTGCCACCACCAATTATTCCCCATGGCAAGCACAATGGAATGTATTTGAAAGAGTTCCACTATGGGACACCTGTAAAATATACCTGTGACGAAGGCTACCCCCTTATTGGAAATGCCTCTATTTACTGTACATCTAAGGATGGGATAAACGGAGAATGGAGTGGCCGTGCATATTGTGGAGGTGAGTTTTCCTGCTCCAATCCTTGGTTCTTGTGTTCCTTCTCAAGCAAGGACCATCAGCTGCTAACCAGAAACATTTAAGATGATTTTTTCAAACATTTCCTTGGGCACCTCACACTGACAAACTAATTACCTCTATTCCTTAGCTACTCAAACTGAACTAATCAGGCCTGACACTTTTACAGAGCGATTCCAGTTTTTCTCCTTATGTGCTTCTGATATATGTTTCATTTTTCAGTGCAACAGTGTCCATCTCCTCAGATCAAGAATGGAAGGATTGTGGCTGGAGTTTCCAGCACCTACACATATAACCAGAAAGTTAGTTTTGAGTGCATTGGGGGCCACAATATGGTTGGCTCCAAAGTGATCTATTGCCAAATGGATGGTACATGGAATCCCCCCCTTCCTGTCTGTGAATCTGGTAAGGATGAATCTGGATTTTCTATTTTTTGAACAATATTAAACTTCTGTTCTTTTTTGACTGCGCATTCCAATTTCCTTCATTCTCAGTCAGTGGAAACTATGGTGCTCGCAGTTGGGCCTAGAAAACAACTAGTATCTTACTTTTCCCCCTGATGTATCATCCCAGAGTCTATTCTTAATTTGATTTTCTTCCCAATCTTCTCTCTTCTTCTTTTAGGGAGGCAATGCCCACCACCCCCAGACATTCAAAATGGGATTCGCAGCAGCCAGGAAACAGGAGTATTTCAAAGTGGAATGCTTGTGAAATACACATGCAATCCTGGCTATGTTCTGATTGGAGCGGCAACTCTTCATTGCACAAATGCTGGCAGATGGTCTTCTCCTGCTCCTAACTGTGAAGGTACCTTTTGTGACCACAACATTTTTTCTGTAAGCTCTTGAAGAAAGTCCAGAAACAGAGGATCACTCTTCAGGTGGATTCCCACTTCATTACTGAATGAAATGTTTAGAAAGAAATTCCTATCTGAAGGCTGCTTTAAAACCTGCTGAAGCATCAGAACTAGCAAAATTTAGATAGAGTCTAGAATTTTCTAACTATTGATTTGAGGTTTCACTGAAGAAACACTGAAAAGATATTAACTCCTGAGAAAAAAACCCTTTTCTAGCAGCCATTCCTTTTGGGGGGATCTCTAATGTTTACCTGGGAATAGTTGCAGTGACCTGTGAATAGTTTTGGAATATTTTATTGGGACTAATGTGTGAATTTAACTTTGGAAAAATCACAGATTTGGTTTGTTTCTTCCTGCCTGGGAAAATCACATATAGTCTGAAGCACTATAAATAGTTTTAGAAATTAAAGTCACCTAGCCTATTAGCAAACTGCACAGGAATTAATATACAATATTGGTGAGGCAGATTGCTTTTACTTTTATACTATAATAATAATGATAAAGTTGGAAGGGACCTCAGAGGTCATCTAGTCCAACTTCCTGCTCAGGCAGGAAACCCTATACCATTTCGGACAAATGGCTGTCCAGTTTCTTCTTAAAAACTTCCAGTGTTGGCGCATTCACCGCTTCTGGAGGCAGGTTGTTCCACTGGTTAATTGTTCTAACTGTCAGGAAGTTTCTCCTTAGTTCTAGGTTGCTTCTCTCTTTGGTTAGTTTCCACCCATTGCTTCTTGTCC
>NW_015407719.1:0-2300 GCF_001527695.2 Protobothrops mucrosquamatus
AATCTCACAAAAGTTTGAAGTTCTCACTAAAGACAGATAGAAAAAAACAAACATCCTTGATTGATCCACTCTCATATGTGAGACCTGGCTCTACTCATTTGTCATTACTGCCACATCACTCTTCCTCTCCAATCAGCAGAAAGTTGCTTGTGATTGTGTCATGAGTTACAAGCAACAGTGTTTAGATGTATACAACATGTTTGCCAAACAAAGCAGACCACATTATGAATTAATTAAGATGAAAATCCAGTGTTTGTATAGAATTTAGACCTAGCTGAGACTATCAAACACACAAGCAAAGATGTAGGATAACTTTTTCATGTTATGTACTTTCAATTCTACAGTAGCAGTTTTTTCTAAAAGTAGAACAGTGATCATAATTAAGATTAGTTAATTTGTCAAACGATAGTATAATTAAATCATGTTTTTGTTTATACATTATCAATTTATTAGGAATTGCAGTGTAAAAGTGTAGCTTTCTCATATACCTTCTCTTTAAGAGCACTGATGCTTTTTCAGATAACTGATTCTCACCCTAATTTCTAAACTGGATTGACTTCCTGAAGCTGTAGTACCCACTTTTTGTTCATTTTGCATTTTCTTTTATTCCATACATACCTCAGATTTATTAAACATGCTAGCAGCAGCAGATTAAAATATACTGTACCAGTTTTAACTGTGATAGAAAGATGTTAAGTTTTTCCCAGCACCTACACTTTTCACGTACTGACATGTACTGGTTTTGAAATACAGGTCATTATACGACATATATAATTATTCTTTTTACAATGCATTTTATTATATTTCAGCAGAGTGTTTAATATTCTTCATTATTTATGTACATTGCTCAAAAGTTGGGCTATATATGCCGTATGGCAAGACTTGAAATACCTGGTAATCCTGTAATTGTTTTAAATACCTGTATTTGCGCCATAGTCACATATAACAAACTTACAGTTTTGACAGCAGAGTTTTCTAGATTTATAGAATAGTTCTGTGAGCAATTTAAAATGCTGAGATGAAAATGGTAACACGTTGGTCTGCTTTGTAACGCTGACAGGTGTGATTTCTACACTATGTGCTGTGCCGAAGAAGGAAGGCTTCTTAGGATACTATAGAGGAAACGGAGCAATGATGATTCGAATCTTTCCATACGGTGCAATTCAGTTTACAGCATTTGGTCAGTATAAAAAGGTAAGTAACCCGTGTCTTGTTGTTTCATCTATGTGGTATAAAGTGGTTTCAAACTTCAAAATTGACATTATATATCATTATAACCTTTTTTGACAGAATTAAGCAGCCAGATTCTTTATGTACGTGGGAAGGAAAATGCCCGTGCTTTTGCTTGTAAAAAAAAAAAAGATTTTAAAACTGTATAATTAATCTAAATACTTGTAAATACATCTTTTTGTATTTGTAGGTTCTATGTGATTTACCGAGAGTTCTATCTTGCTGAATTCTATTAAAACAAAGGAAGAATAGCGGAGCAATGATTATGGGTTTATTTAGATAGGAACATTCTTCCACAGAAAATGATGTACTTGACAGTGGGCCAACTCTGTTTCATTAATTCTGTGGGAGGATATTCCAGGACTCCTTGTTTTCAGCTGACATCCTAGCTCAGAATCCCAACTTTTAGTGTGGAGGGACAGAAGACTAATGCTTTCCACAGTACCTTTGTTTTCAAGAAGAAAACCCAAGAGCAAACTCCTATACTGTCTTGAAATAAGTCATGATTTCTTGACTTGTATTTGTGTACCAGGAGAGAACAATCTTTTGAGGTTGAGGGCCTCACAGAGTTTTTAAGTGGCGTTATTCCAGAAATCAGCAGGAGAGGCAGCACAAAAACGATCAGATTTTATTTCATCTGCTTTTAACTTTCATTGACATGAAATGAAGTCAGTATGATTTATTTCCAGTAATGCATTTATGTGTCATGCATTTAATAACCACTCATATTGAAGCTTACTTTCAGATGTTTCTAAGACTAAGCCATAATATGTTCTGTTACTGGTTTGTTAGTGTATAATCATGATTTATTATTTAACATTGTATATAGGACCTTTACTTACTTTTCCGTAAAATCATGCCTTAGAGCAGCTAACACAAAGAACGTTGGGTTTAGTGTGATTATTTAAAAAATTGTTATGGCATATGGTGAAGAGTAATGAACTTTTATCTTTGGTATGTTAAGAGTTTTTTCCACACTTCAAATGTAATCATTTTGTAGGTGATAAAGAACAGGCTTGGCATTTCGAGTCATATTCATCGGTTAATGGCTGGATCCTTAGCAGGTATTC
>NW_015407720.1:0-2300 GCF_001527695.2 Protobothrops mucrosquamatus
CTCTGTACGACGGAACAGCCCCACACTTTACACACACTGTGTGACATTAAATCAACAGCTAATTATATAAACCATTACTATGATGGCGTCCATGTGGGCGCAGTATTATTTCATCTAGGGGGGAGGGGTGTTGTGTCCTGAGCCTGCAAAAGCAGGCTCGGGACGTTGCAAGAGTCCCGGGCATTTGCAAAAGCTGCCCAGGACCAGACTGAGTGGCGCCGGCCTTGCACGCATGCGCAAGGCGGGAAAAGACCGCCTTGTGATTGGTTGGATTTGCCCGGGGATCAGAAGGTATAAATAGAGGCCTGCGTGCCTCTGCTCGGGTTGTTCGTAGATTGGAAGCAGAGAATAAAGACTTGTTAGAAATGCATCATCTCAAGCGCCATTATTCTCCGGACTTAACACAAAGGAAGCTATAAAGCTCTTTTTCACAGCCTCATTAATGTATATTCCTCCAGTGTGCAGAAAAATATGCCAGCGTAATTTGCATTACCCTGATGGCCAAGCTCTAAATCACCCTCAGTAATGAGGCTTGCAAGTGATCTATCCGTACAGCTTTACTGCAGCACAATTTAAGGGCAACCATTGATAGATTCCCTTGGTTTTCTTTTCCTGTCCATCCTGCACCAGTTCCCAGGGGAAAAGCACCATCAATACTCTTCACAGGAGGAGGCAGGCCTAGGTAAAGGTGAGTAGGCACCTGAGGTGGAAGTTCTAGGGCCGTGGTGGCGAACCTATGGCACGTGTGCCACAGGTGGCACTCAGAGTCCTCTCTGTGGGCACGCGCGTCATCGCCCCAGTCCTAGGCCTTCAGCTGGGTTTTATAAAACCTTTTCGCTTTAGGCCTCCGCCTCCCTGTGCAAAAAAAAAAAGAAGGTTCAATCAATTTCAACTTCTCGCGGGGAAAAAAATCTCACAAAGTTGGAATTGATTGATTGAACTTTTTAGTCCCACCCAGTCTGCCGTTACCACCGCAGCCACGCCCACCCAATGGGCCACACCCACCTGGCACCCGACGATACATAAGTGGGTTTTGGGTTGCAGTTTGGGCACTCGGTCTCTAAAAGGTTCGCCATCACTGTTCTAGGGCCTAGGCCAGTGGTGGGATTCAAATATGTGAACAACTGGTTCTCTGTGTGGATGCTGCTTCCGGATGTCCATTCAGGGCCTAGGCAACAAAAAATTAGCTACCGGTTCTGCCGAACTGGTGCAAACCGGCTGAATCCCACCACTGGCCTAGGCCACCCTTCAAGTGGTCCAAGTGACAGGGTCAAAACCTGCCACTCAATTAGGTTCATATGGCAGGGGAAAAAAACTAGGGTAAAATTTAAAATTTTGCAAGATGTACGGGAAAGAGGGGGACTTAAAGCCCCTAATTTAAAATTATATTATGAAGCAGTGGTATTAACCTGGATTAGTGATTGGATTAATTTAACTAATAGAGATATTTGGATACTTGAGGGTTGGGATTTATACTATGGATGGCATGCTTATTTATTTTTTGATAAGAAAATTGATCGGGCTTTTAAATCTCATATTTTAAGGATTGCACTTTTGAGAGTTTGGAAAAAGTATTCATATAAGTTAAACTTTAAAATTCCAATGTGGGCTATTCCGGAACATGCAATACAAGGAATAGTAAGGGGAGCAAAATTACAAGGTATTGTTTATAAAGATCTACTTATGTTAAGAGGACAGGACTGGCAAATTAAATCATTGGAAGAGTTAAAACAGGATAATGTACTCCAGTCCTGGTTGTTACATCTTCAATTGGTTGAGAGATGGCATATAGATCGAAAATTGGGTTTAATGGCAGAAGATGTGAACTTGATAAAACAGATTAAAGATCAAAGTAGAGCCCATATTAGGAGAATTTATAGCGTTTTGATAGAATTTGATTCGGAAACAGAATTGGTTAAAGATTGTATGATTAAATGGGCTCAAAATATTCAAGAACCAATAAAGTTGGAAACTTGGGAAAAAATTTGGGTAAGAAATGTCAAGTTCACTCAAGCATAGAATTTAAGGGAAAATTTCTATAAAATGTTTTATAGATGGCACTTGGACCCTCAAAAATTGTCTTGCATGTATCCGAATTTGCAACCAAAATGTTGGAGATGTGGTAGTATGGATGCTACTTATTATCACATTTGGTGGACATGTAGGGATGTTAAAGCCTTTTGGATTAAGATTTGGTGGAATATTCAACAGATTTTTAAGAAAAAGATAAAATTTACACCGCAGTTATTTCTACTGGGTATCATGGATAATTTGGATCAAAAAGAAATGAAACTGATGTT
>NW_015407720.1:10816-12918 GCF_001527695.2 Protobothrops mucrosquamatus
GAGAATCCCGGGGCTCCGGAGGAGTTCTCACCTACATCGTCCACAAGGGACGACTCGGGAACTCAACTCCTACCTCGGGCAGCTCACCTTTCCCCCTATGCCCAGGGGAAAGGTATCAAGCCGTTTGACAGCTGATGCAGGCTGTCAAAACGGCTTTTACACAGAAACAGGCGGGAGCAGCAAACAGCTGCGTCCAGCGAAGGCGCCTGCCACCGGAAGTCTCCAACATTGTTGGCTCTTCTTTAGCTTGCAATCTATTAAGATGCCCAAATCTTTTCCCTTTGTACAGCAGCCAACCCCGTTTTCCCTCTTCAGTACTTCTGCCTTTTTTATAAAACCTAAATACAGGATTTTTTTTCATTTTCCTACAAATATCTTTGATTTATACATGCAGTAAAATGCAGCTGAGAGTGAGCTAGTAGACTAATGAGGGAGTTAAAAAAAACCCCACCCACCCTTCACTCCACAGGGGTTTTATGATTAGTTTGGTTTGGTTTGGTTTCTTGTTAATGCCTCTCAATTAAAGTTTCCTACCAGTAAAATTCTAGCAGGTCCATCTAGAGCCATTCTCTGGATTGGCTAATATGATTCCATGCAGTGAATATATCTTGTTTGGGAACAGCATAAACATAAGCCTGTCTACTAACCACTGAATCCTCCTAGAAACTCCTTTGTGCAACATTTCAAAGAAGTTACCCAGAATTAATAACATTTTAGAAGGAGCATATGAAAAACTGAAGCAATGACACACACCTATGTATAAAGAACAGAATACCCATATACTACTAAACCTGCCTGTTTGTCGGTTTGTAACCTTCAATAAGCCCAGATGTTGCATCATAGTGCAAAGGTTTTTAAACCAAGGTGCTCAAATCCACTAACTTAAATAATGCATACAAAAACCAGGACCCATGCAATTGATATTTCAAGGATCTTCACACCAGTTGTATTTGCAAAATTGTGCATGCTGCTATATTGCAATGGTCAGCCACAGCCAAGTAATATGATTTCTTACACTCCCTGCCAGTTCCCTACAAACAAAGTCATTGGGGAAGCCTGTAGGAAATTGGAAGTCCCATTACTTCCCACTTCCATTACTTTTTTTCTGTACATGGTGATTCTATTTTTTCTGTTTAGGTAAGGAAATAACTCAGAAAGGATGACCCAATGGGGTCATGGGTTGTCTAATAGTTACCTAAAAATATAAGGAATTTTAAGCTTTGAAGAATTGTTGGAGAGGATATTCCTGGTCTTCACAGCATGGTGAGGCTTGTATGATTTCCTAGCTGCTTGCAGGTATCATGAAGAAATCCTTGTGATTTCTGCACTGTTTGGCCAACTTAAGGCGTACTTCTTAATCCAAGGGTCTTCAAACTTGGCCCTTTTATGACTTGTGGACTTCAACTCCCAGAATTCCTCAGCCAGCATGCCTGGTTTGAAGACCCCTGTCTTAATCTTTCCCAGCCAATCATCTTCCAGACTGTAGGAAATGTAAGCATTTCATATGACTGAACCTTTGCTACCAAGAATGTTCAGAAATGGCCCCATCATATTTATCCTGGACATTTAGACCACTGAGTACCGAAGCAGGTTTCACACACACCACAAAGTGTCAACTAAGAGGCACACAAACACTAAAAGATACTTACACTAAGGTGACCAACCGTCCTCCTTTAGGGAGGACAGTCCTCCTTTTTTAAGTTCTGTCCTCCCTCGAAAAGTGTCCTCCTACATGTCCTCCTTTTCGATATTTGAAGACTAATCTGCAGGGCTTTTTTTTCTCATAGAACACTCAGAACGGCGTTGTGGCACCTTTTTTTGATGGGTTTTTTTTCAACTTTTGCATGACCTGTGCTACTCCCCCTATTGGCTTTCGAAAGCCAATAGGAATTGCTGCTGAGCACGCCAAAACACCCGGCTGGCAAACTTTGCACATGCAAGTTGTCTACAGCGAAGGCGAATTGGCAGGAACTTTGCACCCCTCCCTGCTACCCAACTACACCATCTCCTAGTTAGTCCCGAAGATACCTGGAGGAGACTAACTTCCATTTAGGGATGGAAAAATCAAAAAAGAGGAAATGCCATTTCAACGATAAATTGAA
>NW_015407721.1:0-2300 GCF_001527695.2 Protobothrops mucrosquamatus
TGCAGCCAATCCACTGAGGATCTGACCTATTAATTTATTAGGTAATTATTAAAGGATTTTTGCAAATGAGCCATGAATTAGCTTCATCCAGACCTGCTGCATCCTAATCACGTGGCCTAAGCTTTGCTTGATAAGAGTCATTGTTAGACTGCGGAGGGTGGGGGGGATTTGCCTCCCTTCGGGAAGGACGAGGAGTAACATGGCCAACGGGGATGGGGAGCCAGGCTTAGCGGGGAGCGGATTCCCTGATCGCAGCTGCCCTTCGCCCCGCAGACCGGCGGTTTTCGCCAGAAACGGAGAAATATTTCCCGGGCCGGAATGGGACGAGTGGTATCGGCTGCCTTCACGTGCCCACTTCTTCTCGGGCGCCGTTTTCCAGGGCTATTTGACTGCAGGGGAGATTTAAACGAGCATCCGGGCTGCCAACTCGCACGCCAACGCGAAGGCCGCCTCGGGCACAGGAAGGCGAGCCAGGAGGGAAAGGGAAGAGGAAGAGGAGGAAGGCGAGGTACCGGCCAGCAAAAGTGTTTGGAACAGAGGGCCTCGCAGAAAGAGCAAGCAAACTTACAAAAAGGGGAGTTCTCCCTCCCTTTCTCCCCATCAATCTCTCTCTCTCTCTCTCTCTCTCTCTCTCTCTCTCTCTCTCTCTCTCACACACACACACACACACACACACACACACAGAAACGCAAACGCAAACGCAAATGCTTTCTATCCCTTTTCTCTCTTTCTTTCCAAAGGCACCAGGACGAAGTATGTGGGGGCAGAGGGTACAGCCTGATCGGATTGTTAACTATGCCATTATGGGGCAGGGGTGGCAGCCCCCCCTCGACCGCTTTTTTCTCTCCTTACGAGTACATCAAAGCAAGCTCCCCCGTACCCTGTGCCACAGGCTACCCACCCCTTGGCGTGGGGATTGGCTGCCCGGATGCGCGTTTAAATGTCCCACGCAGCCAAATAGCCCTAGAAAAGTGTCCCTCCGTGAAACGGCCGGGAGGAAGGGGCCGGGTTGGAGCGCTGGAGGACCAATGGCGGGGGAGGAGCGCTTTGGAGAGCCAGCCGAGTAAGAATGCCCTTGTTGGGTCAGCCGCGGTGTGGTTCCCAAGAAGAAGTGCCCCCCCCGCCCCCCTTGCTGCCGAAGTGCTGCTCAGCAATTTCGCAGAGGCGTCTGCCCCTCGGGCGGGGATGCAGCCCCTCCCAGTCGAGGGCGGTGGAGGAAGGCGGTGCGAGCGGGGCTTTATAAGGGGCGTCCCGCATGGAGCTGGCACGTCTACATTTCTGGAGACCACCATGGCGATAGGCCTGGCAGCTCTGGGGCTCCTCGCTTTCCTGCTCGACTGCCCCGGAACCTTTGCTGAACCCCAAAACTCGGAGCCAGCCACCAAGGTCAGATGAGGGGTGGTGGGCGAGGGTCCCAGCCTGCCCGGGGGAAACCCCTCCCCGCCACCAGCCTCTCCTCGGATGGGCGGCAGGAACATCTGGTGGGAGCCGGCGGGCTGCGCAGAGGGTGCCGCTTCCTCGGGGTTGATCGCACCCGGTGCCGTCGCGCTGAGCGGCAGAGGCCCTGGGTCCCCGACGGACGGACGGACGGACGCCCAGCGTTTCCTCCTCCGTGCTCGGCCGCTTCTTGGGCAACCTTCCGCCGGGGCTGGTGCTCTCTCTCGCAGCGCAGATGGCAGAGCGATCCGCCCGCGGGGTGTCGTCCCAGATGCGGTCTGGCAGGCGCCTCCACCGACGGACTTTGCGATGCGCCGCCTTTGCCAGCCCCACCGGGCGTGGGCAGCCTGGGAGTCGGGCACGTGGGAGTAGAGGGTGTTTTCAGATCTCACGGAGAAAATGGATCCAAAGTCTCTACCTGTTGGACAGCTGAGCTTGTCTAGCGCTGTGACCCGTTTTCCTCCCCCTTCCCGCTCTCCTTTAGTGCTCCCTGACCGGCACCTGGAAGAATGACCTCAACTCCACCATGGAGATCAACAGCGTCAGTCACACGGGGGTGTTCAGCGGCCTCTACAAAACGGCAGTCTCGGTTTCCGGCCGGCCCATCCAGCCATCCCCGTTGCTGGGCATCCAGCACCAGGGTTCCCGGCCCGTCTTTGGCTTCACCATCAAGTGGAGCTTCGATGGTAGAGCCACTCACTATTTGGTGTGGAAGCAAATAGAACGGGAGGAGGGAATCTAGTGGATCTCCCCTTCCTTAGATCTGCTTCTTTCACTGAATGTCCCACCCACCCCCGCCCCCATTAGCTGAGGTTGGCAAAACTTTGGAGCCCATAAAACTTTCCCAACCTAAAGTAGCATCT
>NW_015407722.1:0-2300 GCF_001527695.2 Protobothrops mucrosquamatus
CCAGATTCACTTAACAACCGGATTACTAACTTAACAACTGCAGGGATTCACTTAACAAGCGTGGCAAGAAAGGTCGTAAAACGGGACAAAAACTCACTTAACAACTTGTCTCGCTTAGCAATGTTTGTTGATTTTCATAAGAATGGAATATACCCTGAAAATGTATTACTTTCTCCATTCTTGAATGTGGAAAACACAGGCTGAATCAAATATAGTTTCCTGTTTTTATCCCAAGCTAGATATTTCAGGAGGGATAGCCATATGTCTGAGCAGTATCCATTACAGGGTGTTTCCTTCCTATCATTTGACGTGCTATTGCTACTTCAATTTCCTCTGTAGCAACCCAGATAATCCTCGACTTACAACAATTCATTTAGTGACCATTCAAAGTTATAACAGCACTGAAAAAAGTGACTTATGACCGTTTTTTACCCTTACAACCATTGTAGCATCCCCATGGTCACAGGATCAGAATTCAAATGCTTGGCAACTGACTCATATTTATGACAGTTGCAGTGTCCCGGGGTTATGTGATCCCCCTTTTGTGACCTTTTGACAAGCAAAGTCAATGGGGAAGCCAGATTCGCTTAACAACCGTGTTACTAATTTAACAAGGGCAGTGATTCACTTAACAACTGTGGCAAGAAAGATCATAAAATGGGGCAAAATTCACTTAACAAATGTCTCACTTAGCAACAGAAATTTTGGGCTCAGTTGTGATCATTACCTGAGGAGTATCTGTATTGACTAAATTTGGAAAACTAACCAACAATTCAACCTATGGATGGTCAATTTAACATCTAATCAGTAGTTCTCAACCTCTCTGCTGACAAGATCAGAAACCCCGGCATTCTTTATCCCAAGGGGCACTTAAAAAAAAAAATTACTTAATTTCTTTTTCACAAGGCATTTAAAAAACAACTTTACAACAGCCCAGTTGAGTTAGAGCCATATCTTTTCAAAACAAAGCTGTAGGAAGAATACAAAGGCAAATAGGAGAGATCCTTTTATTACAAACGTGGTTTCTCTTTATAACAATATTCTGTTTCCCTCCTTTCACCCTAGAGGAATAATGGCTGCTTAACTTTAAATTAACTGCAATTGTATTTTATTTCATTTTAAGCCCTGCTGACAACTGAAGTCTCATGTCAGTTTACATTAAAAAAAATGCATCCGGAAGCGATTAAACAAAATGTAAATGAAAAGGAAATAAGAAAATAAATTTAAACCATTAAAAACAAAACTTGCTTTTCCTCCCTGTGGTTTTACAGTTTTTTAAGGGCTGAAAACGGGATCGTTGATATTAAACAGTGAGGTTGCCTTCCCCAAGAGTGGCCCGCTTCATGTCTTCCACTATGCCAGGGGTAGGCAACCTTGGCTCTTTTATGACTCGTGGACTTCAACTCCCAGAATTCCTGAGCCAGCTACGCTGAGGGGAAAGGGAGAGGTTTCCAAGCTGAGCCATGCTGGCTCAGGAATTCTGGGAGTTGAAGTCCATGAGTCATAAAAGAGCCAAGGTTGCCTTCCCCTGCACTATGCAGATAGTTCTCCACTTACAATAGTTCATTTAGTGACCGTTCAAAGTTACAATGACACTGAATGCCATTGCATGACCATTTTTCACACTTACAACTGTTGCAGCACTCCCCATGGTCATGTGATCAAAATTCAGACACTGGTCAACTGAATCATATGACGGTTGCTGGGGTCCTGCGATCCCCTTTTGCGACCTTCGGACAAGCAAAATCAATGGGGAAGCCAGATTCACTTAACAAACGTGTTACCGATTAACAACTGCAGTGATTCACTTAACAACTGTGGCAAGAAAGGTTGGGAAAGGGGCAAAACTCCCTTAACAAATGTCTCGCTTAGCAACAGAAATTTTGGGCTCAACTGAGGTCGAGGACTGCCTGCAGCAGCATCACATAACACATTGCAACCATCATAACCCTGGATTTTATTTGGTGCAAGTGCCAGTAGGATCAATTCTGCTTAGCCATTTGAGATCATCCCACACTGGCAAGCTGTCAATTCCTTGCTAGACATTACACATTACACATTACACACACTCCCCCCTCGCCGCAGGGAGACATTACACACACTCCCCCTCGCCGCAGGGAGACGGAACCGCCTAGATGGTTCCGCCCCAGGCGACTGATGGACCCTGAGAGGTTCCTGATGGAGCTTGGGCCATATCCGGAGGATCTGGTCCACGACTCGGCGGAAAATCAGGCAGCGGCTTGGGAGACAACTGCCGCCGCAGCATTGGACCGAGTCGTGCCTTTGCGGCCTCTGACCCG
>NW_015407723.1:0-2300 GCF_001527695.2 Protobothrops mucrosquamatus
GGGTTTCTGCATATTTTTTTAATCTATCAAAAATATACAAATATCATAGATTTTTATAGTTTATATTTTTATAGTTTATATTTTTAATTTATTTATTAAAATTTATTTAATTTATTATATATAAATTTGTTTACCCATGCTGGTTAAAGAATTCTAGAAGTTGAAGTCCACACATTTTAAAATTGCTACGGTTGGGAAATATCCCCAATGAGTAAAGTTTGAAGATACTGAGAGGTACCAGGCAAAGATGGTAAAGAATTCGGGTTAGTTATAGTAAAAGCTCCCTCAAGCTCATCTTCTGGTAATGATTATGGACATGGTCTTTCCATTTTCTTGGCAACAGTACAGAAATAGCTTGCCACTGCATTCTTCCGTTGTTTTCCTAAGCACTCCAATTTAGCATACAGTCTGCTGGGATTTCTTGTGGTCTTCCATCCAAGCACTTTTTCAAGATCAGCCAAGGTTACCTAGAGACTGCCGTTTGCTGTAACAGCTAAAATATGGGGGGAAAAGAAAATATTTTGTACTCTAACCTCAACTGATGGATCAGCATCATTTATTTACATAGGTTTTCCTTCTTCAATCCCCAAACCCCTGTGCTATTCAGATTCCAACTGCAAAGCAGAAAAATATTTTGACAAAATATATTCCAGAACATCCAGGCTACATATTGGGAAGAACCCGCTGTTAATGACCTATCATAAATTCTCTACTGATTTTAATGTTATTGTTCAATCCCCGGGAGAATACATGGGTTTATATCACACAGTAATCCATTTAACCATTGTTTGTTGAATAAAACCTCAAGAAACTACAGTGGTTTGGGTGCTAAACCCAAAACAAATAAACTATAATGGGGTTCAGCAATGGAGATATCCTAGATGAGACCTAGTCTACAGATTTGACAGTGAGGAATAAACAGGGAGTAGAGCTGTCATGCAACTGAATGAAATTGTGTAGCGGATTGCCCAGATTGTTATTATTTCACCTAACAAAAGCATTACCTACATATCTCCAGATTTAGATTATTTTTCTTATTAGCATATCTATTGCTTTTGGCTAGGAGATCAGTTTTTCATGTTTAGTGTTTAAAGCGAAATTGAATTGCAAACTAGCAGTTAACTTGAATGCTGTAAATAAGATGGATGGACTTGTCACTCAGGGCCTATAAGAACCGGAAAATTGCAAGCACTCTTTTAATTCGCCATTTACATCTATATTGTGTTTCAAAGGCAGATTCTCCAGAGTGCAGGGGATGCAGCTGGATTAATAACTGTTATTGTCCTCTGTAAACCCACCTGGAGATAACCAAGGCACGCAATGAAGTGTCAGGAAATTGCAAGCATCTCTATCATTTTATAGAAGAGTCTAAATTCTAGAAGAGTGATTTTTTTTTTAAAGGAAGGTGGATTAGATTCAAGGTCAAATTCAAAGTGTGGGTGAGTAAAGCTATTAAAAGGGGGAAGGATCGATAAACTAGAGTTACAAAGCACCACCTCAAGCAGGTAATGTGCTTCTTGGTGGAACAGCCAAGGTCAGATTTAGTATAGTAGATGCAGATGAATCGTTCCACCATCCCTCATCCCTGTACAGTGTATCACAAGGTTAATCGTGGCACACATTTTTTTCTACACTAATCATCTTACCAGGAGACTGGCTATGATAAAGAGTACAGTAAATTCTTATTAGTGCCATGTGCAGATCCAAATCGTCCTCCTGTATCCTATTATCCTGAGTTTCTTCTCCTGTCCCCTTAATATCTAAATATACTGTCAATCATGGTAGCTCCCTGATACTTCTCAGCTAGTAGATTTGATAAATGTTTAATTTACATATTTCATTACTTGTACATATCTGGTGAAGCTCCCAAAGTACATTGAAATGCTTTGCCCATTGATGTCTACACAGAGCAATGTGTTCAAATTCAGGATTTTAGGGTTTAAGAACTTGACTGATAACCATCAAGCAGAAAGGCTATTTCACTCAATAACTAATCAAGGAGAGAAGCAAGCTAGAACTAAGGAGAAACTTCCTGACAGTTAGAAGAATTAACCAGTGGAACAACCTGCCCCCAGAAGCGGTGAATGCCCCAACACTGGACGTTTTTAAGAAGAGACTGGACAGTCATTTGTCCGAAATGGTATAGGGTTTCCTGCCTGAGCAGGGGGTTGGACTAGATGACCTTCAAGGTCCCTTCCAACTTTACTATTATTATTATTATTATTATTATTATTATTATTATTATTATTATTATTATTATTATTATTATTATTATTATTATTATTATTATTATTATTATT
>NW_015407724.1:0-2300 GCF_001527695.2 Protobothrops mucrosquamatus
GATGGAGGAGGAGGAGGAGGAGGAGGAGGAGGAGGAGAAGAAGAAGAAGAAGAAGAAGAAGAAGAAGAAGAAGAAGAAGAAGAAGAAGAAGAAGAAGAAGAAGAAGAAGAAGAAGAAGAAGAAGAAGAAGAAGAAGAAGAAGAAGAAGAAGAAGAAGAAGAAGGTCGTCGACGACTGTGGGGCCCTTGGTCTTCTCTGCACTTAGTTGTTTTCTTGCAGATGTTTCATTACCCTGATAATGCTCTGATGATGTTACCTAGGTTGGGTAATGACACTTTAAGAGACTCATGAAGGACGTTGCACCAATGGGGTGACATCAGACGCATTGGGAGCCATGGATCAATACACACCTTCCCAAGGAGGAGCTTGCTAGACAATTGTCTCCTAACCACAGGACCATCCCCCCCCTTTTTATTTAGCTTTGGCCTCATTTGCAAGCTGTTCCAACCTTTGTGGAATTGGGGATCTATGTGGGAAGTGGAATCTATGCTAAAGAAATAAAGCTCCGCTGAGTTTGGGCTGGGCTTCACGCGCTCATTTCCTTCTCGGATTAGTGACGAGTAAACTAGTCTTGCTCACACTAAAGGAGTATGAATCCATCTATACCGAGCAAGGTCAAAATAGGATTATATCACAGGTGATCCACAAGGAAGAGATCATTTGCCTTACTGTCCTTGTTGGTTCCTTCTTGGCATTCAGTCATGTGTTTCTCTTCACCAACTCAAGGAAGGAGACTCAAGATACTTCGTAGGACAGAATGGGACAGAAAGCAAGGTTGCTTCTTTCCAACTTTTCCAGATCCAGGCAGGAGGGTTGATGTTGATGATGATAATAATAATAATAATAATAATAATAATAGTAGTAGTAGTAGTAGTAGTAGTAGTAGTAATAATAATAATAATAATAATAATAATAATAATAATAATAATAATAATAATAATAATAATAATAAAAGTTGGAAGGGACCTTGGAGGTCATTGAGTCCAACCCCCTGCTCAGGCAGGAAACCCTATACCATTTTGGACAAATGGCTGTCCAGTCTCTTCCTAAAAACTTCCCGTGTTGGAGCATTCACAGCTTCTGGAGGCAGGTTGTTCCACTGGTTAATTGTTCTAACTGTCAGGAAGTTTCTCCTTAGTTCTAGGTTGCTTCTCTCCTTGATCAGTTTCCATCCATTGCTTCTTGTCCTGCCTTCAGGCGCTTTGGAGAATAGCTTGACTCCCTCTTCTTTATGGCAGCCCCTGAGATATTGGAACACTGCTATCATGTCCCCCCTCATCCTTCTCTTCGTTAAACTAGACATACCCAATTCCAGCAACCGTTCCTTATAGATTAATTAGCCCCTCTTCCCAAAATGCAGCTTGGAAGGGTCTGGTTAGACTTCTTATTCCTAAGAGCATGACATGCCAAGCCTGAGGTCATACCGTGTGCTTAACTTGGGTGGTTAAAAAGTAGCAGGTTATATAATCCAATAAAGGAGAAATATTTGTAGCTCAGGGTTGAAATGAGGGGTCCTTGGTGCTCTCTGAGCTTTTTTTTTTCTTGCCAATGTTTCATTACCCAAACTAGGTAACACCCTCAGTGCTATCACTGAGGATGTTACCTAGAATGGGCAATGAACTGTTTGCAAGAAAAGAAGCAAGCTCAGAGAGCACCCAGGCGTTGTATAATCCTTTAATTCCTCCGTGCCCATCACAACAGCGCGGCCATGTTTTTTCTGACAATGTTACACCGCATTGCAGAATAAGAAAAACATTAGTATCTGTTGACTCTTGGGAGTTTTCTTCGTATGGAGCAAACAGCTAGCAGCTGAATTTGGTTCAAGCACAGTTTGCCAGGATACGACACTGGGTGGCAATAACCCTTTGTTTTATTGATCCTGCGTTTCATATGGTTTATTTTAGAAACCTCAGATGTTTTGCATAAACAGCCTTGGCAGGGCCTTCTTTTGTGAAATCTTTAGTCCTACTGATGCAACCAGGAGGGTGTCGGTCAAAAAAAAATACGTCTCCAGCGCAGTTGCATTTATTAAACATGATGCTCAACCGCAATGCGGCACGTTCCTTGCTTTGTAATGGGGGGGGAATGGTTTTTTTTTTTAAAAAAAGGACAAACAAATGGCAGATTTTTTTCCTCCCCTCTATTGTTTCCTACTTCTCTCTGTAGCTTTCATCTGGGACCTTTGTCACTGAGTTGGGCAAAATTGGAAACTTGTGGACCTCATTAGTTCTTCAAATGTTAGTTGTATTCCTTTTGAAAACAAGGGGAAAATAATCATGAGACTAAATTTGCTTAGCCAC
>NW_015407725.1:0-2300 GCF_001527695.2 Protobothrops mucrosquamatus
AAAGAAGGATTTATTCATTGACAAGGCTCCTGCATAAATTAATACTGAGATCCTAAAAGTGTACAGTAGCAACAGAAGCTGGTGGAGGGTGGGTAGGTAAGAGGGAATCAAGGATAAAGATGTCAATTCAAAGCGCGCTGAACGTATCCCCCCCCCCCCCGAATGGAGACAAAATGTTTGCAGCCAAATTGCCAAGCTCAGAGACCAAACCAAGTACCATCCCGAGCTACTAATATTCAAACACATTTCAGATGTCATTACATCAATGCTTACATTAAAATCTCGGAGAGTGAAATAAAGGAAATACAATGTTTGACTTGAAATCTGATGACAGTCCTCAGCTACAAATATGCCTGAGCAATGCTCTCCGGATTTCTTTGGTCATTTGCTGTACTGTGTTAGCTGAATCAAGCTGAGGCCCAAGCTGATTCTTAAGATCATAGCCTGAGTAGTTTTAGCAAGCAAAGAAACTCAAGCGAAACTGGCTCAGCTAGAGGACTGGGCACAGATTGTCTAATCAGTTTCATTGCACTTAATGAATTCAGCTTCATTTAAGTGTGGATCTTATTTAAACCAAACTTAAACTCCTATTTAGTTGGGCAAACTTTCATTAGATGCTGTAATTTTGAAAATATCTGTAGTTTAAAAATCTGACATTTCAATGGTAAATCTGAATTTAAATTATTTATATTATGAAAACAGCTAAAAACCAGTATGGGCCACAGATTGTAAACTAAGTTAGTTTGCTTAAAAATCTAAATTGAAAGAAATGCTTCCATGTCTCTAGAGGCTAGTAACTAACTCATCAAAAGGAACCCAATTTCTTAGGAAAGTATAAACATGAAATATGAAGCAGCGACTACAGAGAAACAGATTCAAGGCTTATTATTGTCAATAAAAATAAGGTTCTTTTTGCTCCATAGGTTTCTGATGCATTCCAGGAGAGGGGAAAAAGAGTTCACTGTGATAAGGTGTTTGTGAATAGTATGTTTACCAAATCATCATCATCCTCTTAAAATGATACCTGTACATACTGACTGTAAGCAATTCTGTTTGACTGTAAATGTCCTTTGGAGTTTGATAAACCAAGTTGGCCAGGATGTTATTTTTTTTTCTGCCAACTGCAACCTTGTTACTCCTAACTGAGACAGATTATTCATATGGTTTTCTTCTCACATTGCTTGCTGTAAGTAAAGCTGAAGATATGATTAATCATGAATAAATCTAATTTATTACATTTAATCTAAATTACATTTAATGAATGTTTGGCTGATCAGACCCAAAATTTGTAGGAACTCTTAATCTGGGTTTCTTATTCAAGTTTCTGACTTAGCCTTTTAGCTAAGATCAATTGGGAACTCAGTGTTTCTTCTGTCTTCTTTTTTTCAGGAAATAAGCAGATTCTGCTTGAAATATGTGCTTGTGGATGTGCAGTTCAATAGTGGAATAAATTTCCTTTTATCATATAGGGGGGAAAAGACATTTGTATGCTACAAGCATGCAAGTGATTCTTTTAAAAAAGCATATGAAGGCACAAAGATAGGGCATTTTTTTTTCCTCCCCAAATTCTATTCAGAATTATTTTCCCAATCCTTTTCTGTTTGCTTTATTTCCTGTTGCTTCTCTGCCTCCACACATAGGACAAATTTGAAAAAGGATGAATGTGGGGCTCATTTTAATGCTATTCAAATTCTCAGAAATGCGCTGAAATATTTAGCTTCATTTCCCTCCTTTATATTCTGTTCCATATGTTTACTCAATAGTCTCCATTTCACTCTCTGCAAAGTATTAATGAGTTTGAATTCAGGCTAGGCCCTTCAAAGGAACAAGTTCATAATGTTTACTCTCATTATTTACTATCAGAAGAATTATTTTATTCCCTTTTGTCTGTGGCAGTGTTACAAATTGTGTGAGTTCATTGCTGAGGCTACAAACCATTACACTCTTCCTGAGAGTAAACTCTGTTAATCACAGTGGGAACTGTATAAACAGGACTGCACTGTGTGGAAATCTCCATAAGAAAATAAGAAGTATGCGGTGCTTCGTATATGAGAAAAAGCAAAGTGTGACTTGAACTATAATTCTTATTCTCAGTATAAAATTATTATTATTATTATTATTATTATTATTATTATTAATTTGATTTATATACCGCCCTTCTCCCGAAGGACTCAGGGCGGTGCACAGCATATTAAAAACAAGTAACAATAAAATACCAAAATAAAATTAATAAATACCAAAATAAAAACCCCTCTAAGACCAAATTAAAAGCCAAATATTAGTAGCTGTGTCGTAATTAA
>NW_015407726.1:0-2299 GCF_001527695.2 Protobothrops mucrosquamatus
AATAATAATAATAATAATAATAATAATAATAATAATAATAATAATAATAATAATAATAATAATAATAATAATAATAATAATAATAATAATAATAATAATAATAATAATAATAATAATAATAATATCAATTGCAAAAGGCGGCCTTACTAGGAACTGCTTCCATCCTATGATGATATCTGTAATACCATCAAACTTCCACATCTGCCTATCCCAGGTCCTTGGGAAGGACTAGATAGGTAGACAAAAATGCCAAATCCAGTCTGAACATCTGGCTGACTGTGTAATGATCAATAATAATAGTAATAGTAATAGTAATAGTAATAGTAATAGTAATAGTAATAGTAATAGTAATAGTAATAGTAATAGTAATAGTAATAATGCAGCAACAGACAGTCAGTGCAAAGAAGCTGAAGAAACAGTGGACCATCTGGTTACCTGCTGCAAGAAGATTGTCTAGAGCAGGGTCCCCAACCCCTGGTCCATGGACCGGTACTGGGCCTCGGCATGCCAGCAACTGGTTCACACAAATAAGCAAAGCCCCATCCACAGGATGCAGGCAGCACACAAAACCATGCACCCTCCAGTCCGCAGAAAAACCTCTCTCCACGGAACCGATCCCTGGTGCCCAAAAGGTTGAGGACCTCTGGACTAGAGTGACTACAAGTGATGGCATGACAAAGTAGTAACAATGGTGCACTGGAAAATCTGCAAGAAATATCATTTGCTTGCAAGCAAGAACTGGTGGGACCATACAATAGGGAAAATCATGGAAAATGGAAAAGCTAAATTGCTCTGGGACTTTAGAAGTCAAACAGGCAGGCACCTGCCACATAACATCCCAGACTTAACAACTGTCGATGAGAAAGACAAAGAAGTCTAGTCGATGTGGCAGTACCTGAAGACAGCAGAAGAGAAGAGAAAGAATTGGAGAAGATACAAAATACGAAGACCTGCAAATAGAAATAGAATGACTGTGGCAGAAGCAAGCAAAGGTAGTCCCAATAGTAATAGGGACTTTGGGTGCAATCCCAAAACAATTGGCACACCACTTGAGCATCATCGGTATTGACAAATTCACCATCAGTCAATTGCAAAAGGCGGCTTTACTCAGAACGGCTTCCATACTGCAACATATATCTGTAACACCATCAAACATCTAAATCTGCCTCTCCCGGGCCCTTGGAAAGGACTCAATAGGTAGACAAAAAAATCCAAATCTGGTCTGAACATCTGGTTGACTGTGTGACAATCCATAACAATATGAACCAGGAGGGCAATGAGTTTTTCCTAGATTTGAAGGATCCAACCCCATGGCAGAAGATGACTGTGGGAAGATGACTTCAGGGGTCCTTGGTGCTTGTTTTCTTGCAGATGTTTCATTACCCTAACTAGGTAACATCATCAGTGCTAGCCCTGAGCTACAAATATTCTCCTTCATTGAAGATGACTTCCTTTATCTGACTGCATTCTTGAATGTTCTTTAACTGCCATCTCATATTCTGTTAGTATATTATTGTCTTACATTGTTTTGGAATGATGTTTTAGAATGGTCACCCTGGTGTCGTTATTGCCTCTAAAGTCAAAAGGACCAGTGATCCAGATCCGCAACCATCAATGACTTACTCTAAAGAAGATATACTTTTTTTAAAAAAAAAAAAATATGCATGCAGAGAAATTTTGGACAGTGTGATGTCAAAGTTGGTGAGAGAAGTGTTAAAGAAACTATTGAATGCCAAGCTTTATGTCAAACTGTCAAAATGTGAATTTCACCAAACCAGATTAGATTATCTTGGCTATAGAATTTCCAACGAGGGCATTGAAATGGACCCAGCCAAAGTGAAAGTTGTAACTAAATGCAGCACCATGATATGTGACTCATATGTCTGCAGGAATGCTCTGATGCTCATAAGCATGAGGACTAGTCATAAGACATTTCTTTTCAGCACCATCATAACTTCAAACAGTCACTGAAGGAATGGTTGTAAGTCAAGGACCACCTGTACAACTGATATGGGAATGTGACATGGTGTGAGCTTCATCATTAAGAGGCCCTACCAATATTCACTCATACTGATTTTCAGAATTACTTTTTCCATGACTTAATAATAATAATAATAATAGTAAAGTTGGAAGGGACCTTGAAGGTCATCTAGTCCAACCCCCTGCTCAGGCAGGAAACCCTATACCATTTCGGACAAATGGCTGTCCAGTCTCTTCTTAAAAACTTCCAGTGTTGGAGCATTCACCGCTTCTGGAGGCAGGTTGTTCCACTGGTTAATTGTTCTAACTGTCAGGAAGT
>NW_015407727.1:0-2299 GCF_001527695.2 Protobothrops mucrosquamatus
TTGCTAATAGCCCAAAATTGGAAGAGCCCAATTCTGCCTACGATGGGAGACTGGAGATTGAAAGTTTCGTATCTTGCTGAAATGGCAAAGATTTCGGCTTACTTGAAGAACCATTCGAATGAACAATTTTTATCAATATGGAGAAGATGGATTGTTTATATTCAAAAGAAACATAGAGTGGTAGAATATAATTTAGGTTGTTAGATTTTTTTAAGTTTGTTTATTTCTATCTTTTCTTGTAGATTAAGATATATTGTGGAGTTAGAGATATTAGTATTTGTTTACTTTTATATGAATATTATCCTGGGATTAGGTTTGGGAAGTTCTGGGGGGTGGGTGGGGTTTTTTGATTGTTTATTGTGATTACCTATGATTGTTTTTTTATGATGGAAAAAAATAAATAAAATTTTCAAAAAAAAAAAAAAAAAGGAAAGAGATGCTATACTGGACATATAAATGAGACCGACTGATATCTTAATAAAACCAAAAGAGTGATCAGATAACTTTCCTTTTCCTGTTACAAAAGAGACTTGTTAAAGTTTTTAAAAAAATTGTGAAGGGAACAAAGAAAAAAATGAAAAGAAATCAAGTCTTCTTATTTGAAGGTACTAAAGATCAAGATTATCAAAAGTAAAAGAAAGGAACACAAAGTTGATTTATTTCATCAAGGTTAAAATAGATATGTTGTTATCTCTGGTAACCTTTAATGAACTTTTGCTGACCAGGACTGAACAAGAGACTTTGGGATTTGTTTACAGATAGGAGATGAGATATGGGAAGAGATCATTTTAAGAGAAAGAAATGTTACTAAAAATGCTATATTTCTTGTGAGGAGGGAGGAATTTATTTCTTTATATATTTCTTTTCTTTTTCTTTACTGTAATCCTATTTTTATTTTTTCTATTTTTCTTTCTATTTTTCTTCTTTTCTGCATATACGGTATATATATTCTTTTTATTCTTTTATTTTTTGTAGTTTGTATTACTTTTTATTTTTAATTGTAATGTTTAATAAAATTACTATAAAAAGAATTTCCATTTTCTTCAAAAAAAAAGTCAGAAACCATTTTCATAATATCAAACTTACAAAGATTATATAGTAATCAATTCCTTCCAAAAACAGTTTCATCATTAATCACACAAGTATTCCTGAATGCTCTGGGTTTTATCCAGGACAGTGACTCTGATACTCACCAGATCCAAACTCCCCTCTTTGTAGGAATTCTGGGAGTTGAAGTCCATGAGTCATAAAAGAGCGAGGTTGTCTACCTCTGCTCTAAGGTGTTAGACTTGAGGAGTTTCTGGTTCATCAAATGGGCAGCTTCTATGTCCTTCTTTGGCCAGCTCACTATACTGGCAGGGTATCTGGTGACTGACACGTATCTTGTTCTTCACATAGAGCAGTGGTGGCGAACCTATGGCACGCGTGCCAGAGGTGGCACTCAGAGCCCTCTCTGTGGGCATGCACACCATGCCCCGGAGATGGCAACTGTCCCTCTTCAACCAGCCACCCGCTAACTCGCCGAGGTCCCACATGGCTGGATGCATCCCAGCACCCATGCGCTCGTTGACCTCTGTGTCCAAGCCGATGGTGTCAGGCAGCAGCCGCCCCGGCCCCTGCCTCACCTTGCTGTGACAATGGCACCCCTGCCCTGCCTCGCCTTACCCGGCAGGACGAGCCTCCTGCCCACCGCCCCACCTGCCAGAGACCCCCTGGATCTCCCCCAACCCTGCCCGGCCCCCACAGGCATCCCTCTTGAGCAACATTGAGGTGATCACGCGCACCTTGGCCACACCCACCCAATCTGCCATGACCACCACAGCCACACCCATCCAGTGGGCCACGCCCACCTGGCACCCAGCAATAAATAAGTGGGTTTTGGGTTGCAGTTTGGGCACTTGGTCTCTAAAAGTTTCGCCATCACTGACATAGAGCTTCAGGATCTATCTTATCCTTTGGTTGTACTTGGATGTTGGCTGTTGCTCCTCATTGTGATTCCCATGAGTATCCAGGTATTTATAACTGGTCTGATTGTTTGCTGTGTGGCCTGCTAGTATTTCCAGCCCATCAGTCTTAACTACTTTCCCTCTCTTGACTACCTCTGGCCACACTTTCCCAGTCCGAATGACATTTCAGTGTCCTCACCGTAGATAGGTGTCAGATGGATCAGCGAGTTGATATTTCATTCAATCTTAGCATACAACTTGATGTCAACCATGTAGAGGAGGTGGGTGATGGTAGTTTCACTCTTGAACTAGTATCCATACCCAGTCCTTGTGAGCTGGCTGAAGAAGTTCAA
>NW_015407728.1:0-2299 GCF_001527695.2 Protobothrops mucrosquamatus
TATTGTTTCAAAGGATCAGCTTTCCCTGGTTTATTTATAAACATTGGTGGAAGCTAAGGCCCCTGTTTCATATTTTTATAAAGGGATTGGAGACTGAAATAAGCAGAATAATTGTGCAAATTAAGGAATTTCACCGTTCATCTAGGTAAGAGTGCTAGAATTTTCTATTTCTTCTGACAGAGTTTCCTGTATGGTTTTAGACTGAGGAATATGTATTTCATCTCTGTGGGTGGTGGACTTTATCAGGGATTGGAAACTAAACAGGATCAAGTCTGGTTAGTTCTTAGATGAAAGTCCCACAGGAAACTCCAGATTTGTAGAGTGGATTGGAAAGCTGAAAAATAATATCTCAGAAGAAATATGTGATAAGTATTTCTGCACTATTGATATGTCCATGAAATCATCAGTAATACAGTTTGACCTGAGAGAGACCATCTATTGCTGCTTAGTTTTTGGCTCTGTTTCCAGCTTCAAAATAATGAAAAATATCCAACTTTTGCAGCAATCATAATCAAAGTGAACTCTGAAGTCTATCAAAGTTAGTAAGTATGCTAGGCTAGAACCTGCTCTGTCCTATCATAACTCTGGCTATGCTATTGCTCATTATCCAATAACCATGTTGTATTTTTTTAAAAAAGAAAATACAAAATAATTTGCTAGATTAGATTGGAAAAACATTGGCAATATTCCAATGAATTAACTCAATTTGGTCTTTGTCAACTAACAGTACTGCATTAAAGCTTAACTCTGCAATACTATTATTCTATCAATGATAGTGTCATGGTTCCAATAAATAGAGCCAAGTAAATTAGAACTCTGAGGCTAGAGGTTTCCTGAAAGAACATGTTTATTGGATACAAAATATCAGCATGGTCAAAAGTGAAACCCAGTCTGAAATTCCCTCCAAAGAGTTACACTATTACAAAGTCAAACATCCCACCCCTGTGCTGTGCAATCATGTATGTTCCTCAATAGAATAGTTGGTGGGCTTTCTAACTAAATGCTCAACCCTCTAACATAACCGATAGAATGATCTTGGTTCCCACGGGACACAGAGTTTTTTAGACTAGCAAAGGTACTCCTCACCTCCTCCCATTCAGGTGGCAACCTAGAACAAACAAGATGGTTGCAGCCAGGTTTGTTGTAGAGTTAACAGATAGGATATTATGATTCTATCAACAGAAATCTGACAATGAAGGTAGTGAAGTGGTAAATAACGTCTGCTATTTAGGATCAGTAGTAAAGGACTCAGCAGCCAAGAAATTTCATGGATTAGCACTTGATAGAGAAGCACGAAGGCCTTGGAAAAGATATTCAGGTGTTGTGTTGCATACAAAGGTGAGAATCATATTGAGAATGTGTTTCTATGAAAGTGAAAGTTGGATCTTGAAGAAGCAGATAGGAAGGTTATTGATGCTTTTGAACGTTGATGTTGGAAAAGACCCTTTAGAATACCATGAATATCCAAGAAAATAGATGAATGGATCCTAGAACAAGGAGCAGGGGATCAAAAAGATAAAATGATATTTTTGCAGCCTTAAGTCAAAGTCCTTTTTTGTGTGTACGACAAAACACAAACCACCCTGTGGATACCATGTCTGCGGTCATTAGTTAAAAGAGGACATGATTGACCATCAGCTATGAATCAAATGTGGCATTAATCAATTTTTTAATCCCATGTCCATTTTCCTTTCTTATTCACTGGGTCATAAGTACCTCCGGGGAGGTGCACCGTAACTTCAAACCAGTCACACAGGACTACCTATTACCATGTTTTACCTAGTTCTTCCCACAGAAGAATAAAGGACCATTCACGAATTCAGCCTGACATTAGTACTACTAAAGGGCAGAATAAATTTCTGAGTAATGTTTCTGGCTTAGTTGCTTCTTCTGTTATTCCATTTGAAAAAAAATCAAGGCTGTGTGTGCATATATGTTCAAATAAAAACAAAAGCTGAAAGGGTTTCTCCTAAATACAATCTGTTATAAAAGAATCTTGTGTAAGAGTCCATGAATCTGTACAATTTCCCTTTTTCCCCTGTTATTTATAAGGTGATTTTGGCATATGAAACCAGATAGGCTAAATGAACAAATAGTTTTTTCTCTGCTGAAAAATGCTGAAAGCTGCATGAAAAACCCCTTGTGCATAATAATGTAAGTGGGTTCACTTTAGTGAGGGGTAACTGAGAAAGATCTTTAAGTCAATCTTTTCAGTGAATTTGTGCAAGTGAGCCTGTAAAAGGTGGGAATTTACTGATAAAAGCACTTTAGTTGTTGGTGGGAAGAATAACATCTCTTC
>NW_015407729.1:0-2299 GCF_001527695.2 Protobothrops mucrosquamatus
GATTAAATCAGACTTTTTAATTGGAAGTTAAATATACTTTTATATTAAATAAGTTAATTTCCTCATCAATAAATTGAAATATATAGGAATAATCATACTACATCAACAAAATGTCAATATCAAGCTGCTGCCTCAAACCCTACATGGTGATTTTTTGAGAAGTGGAAGTTGAACTGTCGAATTACACAAACAAATAAAAATGTTGTACCAATTATTACATGAATACCGTGGAACCCTGTTGCTATAAAAAATCTTGACCCATAAACTGAATCACTAATAGTAAAAGGTGCTTCTATATATTCATAAGCTTGTAATAATGTAAAATATAATCCCAATAAGATTGTGATTGTTAATCTTTGATTTATTTCTTTTATATTATTATTTAATAATCTATGATGTGCTCATGTAACTGTAACTCCTGATGTTAATAAAATTATTGTATTTAATAATGGAATTTGTATAGGATTAAATGATATAATTCCTATTGGAGGTCAAATAGATCCTACCTGTACTGCCGGGGATAATCTTCTATGAAAAAAAGCTCAAAAAAATGAAATAAAGAAAAAGACTTCAGATACAATAAATAAAATTATTCCTCACCGTAATCCTTTAATTACTGTTTTAGTATGTAAGCCTTGGTATGTTCCTTCACGAACTACGTCCCGCCATCATTGAATTATAATTATAGTTGTTATTGTAACCCCTAATAATAATATAATATATGATCCTTGTTGAAAAAATTTAATAGCTCCTGTTAATGTTATTATTGTTGAAATAGATCCGGCTAAAGGTCAAGGTCTTATTTCCACTAGGTGATAAGGGTGATTTTGGTGTGTTAACATTAGTTTACTTCTCTAGCGTATAGTGTTGTTAGAACAGCAAATACATATCCTTGAATAATTGCAACTGCTGCTTCTAATCTTAATAATATTATTTGAATAATTAATATAATTGATATTATTCTAATTGAAATATTTATTGATGTATTTCCTAGTAGGGTTATAATTAAATGACCAGCAATTATATTAGCTGCTAATCGAACTGCTAATGTTCCTGGTCGAATGATATTACTAATTGTTTCAATACAAACTATAAAAGGTATAAGTAGTCCTGGGGTGCCCGTAGGCACTAAATGCGTAAATATTCTTTCTGTATTTTTTAATCATCCGAATAATATAAAAGACAACCATAAAGGCAATGCTAATCTCAAAGTTATAGTTAAATGTCTTGTTCTAGTAAAAATATATGGAAATAGACCTATTGTATTATTAATTATAATTATTATAAATAATGCGATTAATGTTAGTGTAGTTCCTTTATTATTTTTTCTTAATAAAATATTAAATTCATTATTTAAAATATTAAATGGTGTTTTTCATATTATTGAATGTCGATTATTTATTAATCAAAAGTATGTTGGGATTAATAATAATCCGATTAGAGTTGCAATTCAATTTAGTTGAATATTTATTAATCTTGTTGATGGTTCAAAAATAGAAAATAAATTAGTTATCATTTTCAATTATTTTCGTTTTTTAATTTTAAATTGGTTGTTTTATTATTAATTATTGGTTTATTAAAAAAATAAATTTTTATAATGAATAATATAAATGTTATAATAATATAAATATAAATTAATATTCATCTTATTGGGGATATTTGTGGAATTAGAAATTATTGATATTCAATTATTTTAATATGACATATTAATGTTATTATTTAACTAAATTTCTCATCAAAAGTAACTGCTAAATTACTATTAAGTGGTTTAAGAGACCAATACTTGCTTTCAGTCATTTGATGATTTTATTATTCATTTAATAAATATATTAATAGGGACGCTTTCAACAACAATTGGTATAAATCTGTGATTTGTACCACAGATTTCTGAACATTGACCAAATAATAAACCATTTCGATTTAATATTATTCTTGCTTGATTTAAACGCCCAGGAGTTCCATCAATTTTTACCCCTGATGAAGGAAGGGTTCAAGAATGAATAACATCTGTAGATGTTACAATTATTCGGATAAATGTATTTGAAGGAAGTACTATTCGATTATCTACATCTAATAATCGTAAGTTGTTATTACTTTCTGTATTTGTTATGTATGAATCAAATTCTCTATCGATAAAATCTGAATATTCGTATGTTCAATATCATTGGTGCCCTACTGCTTTTGTTGTTATTATTGGATTATTAATTTCATCTATTAGATATAGTAATCGTAATGATGGTGTTGCAATAAAAAATAAAGTTATAGCTGGTGTTACTGTTCAAATTAATTCAATTATTTG
>NW_015407730.1:0-2299 GCF_001527695.2 Protobothrops mucrosquamatus
ACATGTTCCCTTGCCCCACTCCTTGCTGTCCTCAGTTCAGAAAACATTGCACATCCTAATATAGAAAGACTTGAATAATAGTTAAAGTGTCACCATATTAATTGCAATTTTCCTCTGCCAGTGAAAATTTAAATCATTGTCGCACTTTCTGTTAGATTCATTGCTATTAGAGAAAATGACAGGAGGGAGAACATTGTAATTTTTTTTTTTTTGCTAAAGTCCATTTTGCCTTAAGTCACTAGTCAATAAGATTTATTGGCACATGCTTCAAGAAACAGCTACAATGGATGCTCTTGAACTTTCAGAGTTTCTCCCTCCTTCATATTGACAAATATGCAACAGACCTGGTTTAGCCCATATGGGGTTGAGGTTTCATCCATTCTTTATATTTCTTTGGTAGCAATAGCACTTGATTGGAAACCTAAATGGGGTTTGAAAGAAGAGGGTGGCCTATCCAAGGTATTAAGAATGGACTGAAATGGAAACATTTGTGGTCATGAATGTTCTCGTTCCTTGGAATCCAGCCTTCACACCAGACATCAATTCATTATTCACTATTCATTAAGCTTTGCAATCTAAACCAGATATCTCAGCAACATCCTTCAAAAGGCTGCTGCTGAAAATACAGAGCAGATGCTGGTTGCTCTGGAAGAGGTTCCTTAAGCTTCACCTTTTCATTTAGCTCTTAAGTGTCATTGGATTGGTTGCTTCTAATAGCACTTTGTGATGTCATGCTGGCCACATAACCTCAGGCAGTGCTGGCTCAAAGGCCTTGAAACAGAAATAAGCTCTGCCCCCTCTAGTCAGCAGCAACTAGTGGAGCAAAATCCATATGGACTCTTTCTAATTGATTGGTGGAAGTTGGAAGGGTTTATATTCTTTGCAGTCATCTAATTAGCAAAGAATATAAATCCTTCATTTCCCCACCAATCAGTTAGAACAGTGGTTCTCAACCTTTTTAATGCCGCAACCCCAACCGGTCGTAAGTCGAGGACTAAACTGGTCGTAAGTCGAGGACTAAACTGGTCATAAGTTGAGGACTAAACCGGTCGTAAGTCGAGGACTACCCAACCGGTCGTAAGTCGAGGACTACCCAACCAGTTGTAAGTCGAGAACTTTCCCTGCCCAGCAGCGCCGCGCATGCATGGTTCCGCCCCCTGCGCCGGCCGAGGCGTAGCTGGCAAGCGGCAGAGACGGAGCAGGCCGACCACCAGCTGGCCCAGCCCAAGGGAGGTAAGGCACCCGCTGGAAAAGGGGAAAAAAATGGCGGACAAAAAAAATGGCGGACAAAAAAAATGGCGGACAGCCTTGCTTGGCGACCCCAGTGAAATGGTCGATCGACCCCAAATGGGGTCCCGACCCACAGGTTGAGAACCACTGAGTTAGAAGGAGTCCATATGAAGTTTCTTGGATGAGAAGTAAAACATTTTCAAAGGAAAAAAGAAACCAAGGAACTCCAATTGCCTTTTGGTAAAGCATCTTTGGGACAACCATGACTTGGATGATTAAGAATCTACATAGACCGGATGACTACAACCTTCCCAAGCTTCTTGAGTTGTTTTCCCCTTTAGGCTTTTCATCCAAGGAATCTTTTTCAAGTTCTCTCGGAGTTTGTTGAAATCAGCTCTTTTAAAATCTAAGACTCTAATATCGTTATGTTTTATTGCTTGTGTTTGCATTATATTGAATACCAGTATGACATGGTCACTCTCGCCCAAGGTTCCTGCAGTTTCAACTCCCTCTACCACAGGGGTGTCAAACTGCCGGCCTGTGGACTGGTTTCATCATACCAGAGCCGTGCCCACCCCATTGCCGGCAACGGCAAAAAAGCTCCAGTACGTCACGCGACGTCACATGACGTCGCGAGTTTGACATGTCTGCTCTACCACTTCTTCTGTGTTTGTGAGAATGAAGTCCAGCATGGCTGTCCCTCTAGTTTCCTCCTCTACCTTTTGGTCAACAAAGTTGTCAGCTAGATTGGTCAGGAATCTATTCAATTTCTCACTTGGCGCAGAATTAGTCTTCCAGTTGATATCAGGGTAATTGAAGTCTCCCATTGCTATTATAGTGTGTTTCCTACCCTTCCAAGACCGAGTGGCTGTGGTTGCCAGCGCCTCGGCATAGTCAGCTGACACCATCGCTGACTATAGGGGGCGAAACTTTGGCCCCCTCGGAGAGGGCGCGCAACTTGGGAGTCCTCCTGGATTCGCGGCTGGCACTGGATGACCATTTGTCGGCCGTGACCAGGGGGGCGTTTTATCAGGTTCGTCTGATCCACCAGTTGCGGCCTTTTCTGGAC
>NW_015407731.1:0-2299 GCF_001527695.2 Protobothrops mucrosquamatus
GAAGACACATTTAGAAGCTGTAAACAAGGAAACTTGAAACTGCCTAAAGCTGCTTCATTCTTTGGCAGGATGGGATGAAAATAGTGGAGCCTTTAAAGAACTTTAGCCTGCCAAGCTTCTGTTAGTTATCACCAAGGATTCATTTTTAAATATCCTGCTATCTCTTTTAGTGCAGCTATGGAAGCAGTATAGAAGAACGCCAGTTTGGTGTAATGGTTAAGGCCAGAAACCAGGAGACCATGAATTCTAGTTCTGTTTAGGCATAAGGCAAGCTGGGTGACCTTGGGCCAGTTGTGCTCTCTCAGCCTTGAAATCTTGCCAAGAAAACACACACACACACACACACACACACACACACACACACAGAGAGAGAGAGAGAGAGAGAGAGAGAGAGAGAGAGAGGGTGTGGGGGAGAGAGAGATGTGATAAGAAAAACAATGCAGAAAGTACCCCACTCCAACATTAAAATTAAAAAAATCTCAAAAACTACAGTTAAAAAACCAAGCTCTCACATTTTCACTTGTTTGCCTACCTCTGATTATTAGTTTTTGGTTGTGCCAGCAGTGTTTGTATATCTGGCTGCATGTTAGCCTCTCCTGAAGCCTACTATACTGAATTAAGTGACAATAACCTTGGAAATGAATATATCATTCATATCTACCCTGGTTATCAAATCTACTCTTAATTAATTAAGTAGATCTTAAATTTATTAACTATACCCTTGACAAGAAACTTAATAAATCTAACACAGTGCCAGGGGTGCTTTACAATATCTAAGAGATGATTAAACCAAATGCAGCTCTTGAAGATCATAACCGGGAGGGATGGAAACTATAATCCATTGCATCCGGAAGATGCTAGGTTTAAGGTGGCTATACTATTAATTATGTATATGTTACATGGATTTCAACCCAACTATTCTAGAGTAAGTGATCCAAGGCATTAAAGACTTTGTGTATACCTTAAAACATTAAAAGGAACGGATCTTTATGTTTTTGTCCATTGTTTGGAGAGGAGAAAAAAAGCATCATTTTACAATGCTATGTCGTACATGGAAGGATTATTTTTCTTTTTTCTTTTTAACTTCCAGGCCCTTTACAAAATGTCATGGTGTTCTTGGTTAGCATTAAAGAAAAGGATCAAAGTCTGAATTTCAGGTCTTGATGTTCTCTTTCTCCTAGTCTGTTCTTTCTGTTTTCACAATGCTGAACAGAACTCAATTTACCAAGCAAGTGACAAGAGTACTCATTTGTCATTATATTACATTCTTCTCTCAAACCATGAGTAATATACTCCAAGAGCAATGCAAAACTAAAAAAAAAAAAAATCAGAAGAGGGATTTCAAATACGAACACTGCTTTAAGGATGTATTCTTCTGTATACATGTGAGTAGGGAAAGAGAAGGCAATCAATTCATTACTTTGATATGAGTTAACTCTAGCCCTGTTTCCCAAATGAATGTGGATTAAAAAGCCTTCATATTACGCATTTTCTCAGTCTTTGCAGTACTCCAGTTTTCATGAAAGTAGGAATATTAAAAAAAAATATCCCCTCAAAAATGCAATAGATAAAAGTGAATATCAATAACAACACAACTAAAATGAGGAAACTACTCATAAATATTTATACATTTAAATAATGTGTACAAAATCCCAAAACTAATATCAAAAAGGATGGAAAGAGTTAAATGGAATAAAATGGAACTTGACAAAGCCATTCATGAGGGATATACATGCACAGAAAAGCACAGTTTTCCAGAGCAAATAATGCATTTATTCATCCAGATGGCTGCTAAGATTTATGATTAAGCCCTTATTATTTGCCCTGGATGATAATAGATATTCCTAATTTCTTTGGGAGATCACCACCAGAATATACTTCAAATAATACAGGTAAATATACAGATATGTACTCCAAACATTTGAAAGTTGGATTGGATTATACTATGGAGAAGTTGCCTTAATTTTGCCAAGGTAAACCTTTTTGTGAGCCAGATAATACTAATGATAGCAGTTATGGGGACGGGAGCAGTGATGGGATTCAGCCAGTTCGCACCACTTTGGCAGAACTGGTAGCTATTTTTTTGTTTCCCAGGCCCAGAATGGACTTCCAGAAGCGGCATCCACACAGAGAACCGGTTGTTCACATATCTGAATCCCACCACTGGACGGGAGTGCTTTCTTTGTGGAAAGGATCTGATTTCCTTTACTGTGCTCCTCTTTTCTTCCAATTAACTGAAGATTATATTGCCAGCTGACCAAAGCAAATAGGAGACAGTGATTGTAAGTGATGGCTAACT
>NW_015407732.1:0-2299 GCF_001527695.2 Protobothrops mucrosquamatus
ACAGACCTGGCGTTGCATAACATCAGCCGATGGGCCCGGGCCGGAGGATCTAAGGTCCCTGGAGATCGAGCAGAGCTCTGAGGATCGGAGCACCCACAAGCTTGTAAGTAGCGTGTGCGTGCTCCCAAAACCCGATATGGTCCTCTGCTCCCGCCATACCTGCCCCTCCCACTAACCGTACCTATCACACCACCCTCCGTCAGCCCCCCAGTTTCCTCCCTTACCACTCCGCGCCCCCCCGACGGGACCGGCCTTGGCCTCCGAGAGGACTCCCCAAGTTCCCCTCGGGCCAACCCCGAACCCCCTAAAAATTTAGCAAAACATCCCTCTAAGAAGGTATATAGTTTCCTCCTTCTTAGATCCCTCCCTGCTGCCACTAAGTGCCACCTCTCGGGGTTCCAAACCCTTTCATTAAGGCCGGCCCTCGGAATCGTGTTGGGCCATGCCTGCGCGATGGGGGAGTCGCGCAGGGCCAGCAATTCCCTCCTGGAATACAGTCCCGAATCATGACAGGAGGTCCAACAGCAGAGTCGGGAAGGGGAAAAGTCCTCGTGGTGGTGGTGAAGGGGTTGGATGGATTAGAAGAAGACGATATAGTTCGTAAGTCTTTGCACCCCCCATGAGAAAGAAAAAGGGAGGGGGGAGGAAGTTACAGTCAAAGTCGGCCAGCCAGCAGCGTAGGCCTCCGGGCCCGCCAAGCACAGTCACACAGGTCCCCAGGGCCCCCAGGTATTCACCGTCAGGCATGTCCCTCCGGCCCATGCCTCCCTTGGGCCCTGTCCTCCGCCCGGGCCGTTCTTCCGCCCGGGCCACTGTGCTACTGTGCTGGCGCGTCCTCCGGGCCGCTGTATAACACGCCGCTGAGCCGGCACAACCTCCGGGCCACTGTATGCCTCATCTCTGGTCACTCCTCCCTTTTACAGGCCGTCGGGCCACCCCGGTCCCCGGGCCGCCAGGCCGCCAGGCTGCCACGCCACTAGGCCCCAAACTCTCGTCGGGCCACCGGATCTTCAACAGGCTGCAGGGCCGCCCCCGCACCGGGCCGCCCGGCAGCCCCGCCAGGCCATTAGGCCACCATGGCCTCATGTCGTAGATCTTCCCAAGGCCGCCGAGCTGCCGTCGCGTCGAGCCACTGGCCGTCGCCGTATCAGGCCGCCGCCGCATCCGGCCACCGCTCTTCCTGGCCGTTAGGCCCCAAAACGTCCGGTCGGCGATTTTCCCAGCCGCCAGGCTCCAAGTCCTCCGGCCGCCGATACTCCCGGTCGCCAGGCCCCGAGTCGGCCGGCCGCCGACCCTCCCGGCCGCTAAGCCCGGCCGCTAAGCAAATGAATTTGTTCCCATTTAAAACCAGTGTGTCCCAAAAGTTAAGGTGGAAATTTTTTTGTTTTCTTTTTGAACTACTTTCCTGTGCACTAGAAAGCCACTTAGTATTTTCACTAATAACTTGGCCTGAAGCTGGTTAATTATACAATGCTCTCCTTATCTATCCTTTTATCAGTCTGGAACCAGCCATTACATTAATCCTTTCGGCATCTTAATGAACATTTATTTATTTATTTATTTATTTATTTATTACATTTATACCCCGCCCTTCTCCTGGTGGACTCAGGGCGGCTTACAGCCAGTTTAAAACAAAACAATCAATACAATATACAAAATTTAAAATGTAGTTAAAAAGAAATATTAATATGGGCCTTTCTTCCTTTTTTAAAAGTTATTTAAAAAACCAAATTTAAAATACCCCTTAGGCCAGTCCCGCCAGCTGAAATAGCCATGTCTTGAGGGCGTGGCGGAAGGAGGGGAGATCCGGAATCACCCGGATCTCTGGGGGTAGTTCGTTCCAGAGGGTGGGGGCTCCAACAGAGAAGGCTCTCCCCCTGGGGGTCGCCAACCGACACTGTCTGGTTGACGGCACCCTGAGAAGACCCTCTCTGTGGGAGCGTATCGGCCGGTGAGAGGTGATCTGTGGCAGAAGGCGGTCTCGGAGGTAACCAGGTCCGATGCCATGGCGCGCTTTAAAGATGATGATCAACACCTTGAAGCGCACTCTGAAGGCCACAGGCAGCCAGTGCAGCTCGCGCAGCAGCGGCGTTACATGGAAGCGACGAGTCACTCCCATCACCGCCCGCGCGGCTGCATTCTGGACTAACTGGAGCCTCCGAGTGCTCCTCAAGGGGAGCCCCATGTAGAGAGCATTGCAGTAGTCCAGGCGGGAGGTGACAAGAGCATGGGTAACTGTGCGCAAGGCATCCCGGTCCAGAAAAGGCCGCAACTGGTGAACCAGGCGAACCCGGTAAAA
>NW_015407733.1:0-2299 GCF_001527695.2 Protobothrops mucrosquamatus
GTTACACTGCCTTTATTGAAAAGTCAAAACTGAGAAACAACCTTTAAGAAATACAGGTTATGGTTTGGTCCACAATACCGGACCAAAAATTAGATAAGCAAGTTCCTTTTCTGAGACCTTGAATCGCCTGGTTTTTTGGGGGGCGGGGGGTGTTGTACAAAAGTAGGGAAATGGTTTGCTGACTGATTTTTTTCAGGATACGTTTTGATTTTTCCAATCTAGCCATTATTTTGAGTTTCTTTACTGGCTTCACATCCCATCTGTTAAGTAGACCGGATTCTGTTTAGACACCAAATCCAGACAAGGAATAATAATAATAATAATAATAATAATAATAATAATAATAATAATAATAATAATAATAATAATAATAATAATAATAATAATAATAATAATAATAATAATAATAATAATAATAATAATAATAATAATAATAATAATAATAATAATAAAAAAGTTGGAAGGGACCTTGGAGGTCATCAAGTCCAACTCCCTGCTCAGGCAGGAAACCCTATACCATTTTGGACAAATGGCTGTCCAGTTTCTTCTTAAAAACTTCCAGTGTTGGAGCATTGAGTTTGACACCCCTGCTGGACTAGAAGACCTCCAAGGTCCCTTCCAACTCTTGTTATTCTGTTATTCTTGTAGAGAACGAGATCCTTAAAAGAGAACCTTCATAAATGCTTCAAGACAATTTTTAAATTGTACAAGAGTTATCCTTTTCCCATTTTTGTTTCGACGTGTACAAATGTACATCCTATTTTACAAAAGAAAGTCATTTTTTAAAAATTTTCTTCTCTTCAAAAGGTTGTCTACACCAGTGTTCCTCAGGTTCTGGAACAAGACCTATGGATTTCAACCTCAACACATAGGATGTGCGGACTTTAACTTCCAGAATTCCTTAACCAGCCATGCTGCCTGGGGATTTCTGGGAGTTGAAGTCCTCACATCTTCAGGTGGCTGAAGCTGGAAAAAAAAACACAGTTCTCGAACAAAGCTGCTGCAAAGATCTCAAAGCCAAAAAAATAAAATAAAATACAGTTTTTCACCAAGATTTAGTAGCATCCCTAGAAGGCTGCCCTTTTTTTACTAGGGCAATATTTATTGTGTTCCTGTTTAGCGATTGTAAATTTGTAGTTGCATATAAACAAATGGCATTTGTTTGCAGCAAACAGCTCAAAACTCATTACAGCCATTGATCAGAAAACCAATATCATGAAGAAAACCTATGAAAATTTAATAAAACATCCAACAGTTTTCACAAGTAAGCAGAGTTAGCGTCGCGGATGGTCTTTCTGAGATGGGATTCTACTTACAGTGAAGTTCTGTTGCTTAAGTAGCAAATTTATCCCAGGGAGTAGCTGAAATTAAAATGTTTGTCAGCTCTGAAGTAGTTTTCATTGCATTTACCTGTATTAATTAGGATACAGAAATACTATAGAATCTGTCTGCTTTTATTTACTTTGGGGGGAATTTGCATTATAGATAGGCCTCAACTTACAATCATTCGTTGGGTGACCAAGTTACAGCCCCAGTGAAAAAAAGTGACTTACAATTGCTCCTCACACTTATGACTGTCACTGCAACTCCACATTTAAGTGATCAATATTTCAGCCCTTGGCAACTGGCGTGTAATTTATTCTGGGATCATGGCACACTTTCACGCAAAACGATTGGGGGAGGCCAAGTGGGTTTAATGTCCATATAATTTATTTAACAACTGAAGTAATTCGCTTAACAACCGTGCAAGGAAAAGGTGTAAAATAGAATGTGGCTGCGTGTGCATGAATGGGGCTGTGAGCATGCGTACTCCGCAAATGGGGCTGCTAGCGCCAATGCACGAATCGCAGATCGGCTAGCGCCAGAGCATGGCTCATGGGTTAGTTAGCGCCAGCACAAGGGAGAGTGAGCATGCGTGCATGCGCACACGCACTGGCCAGCCACTCTAGAAAGAGTACAGAGAAGAGCAACAAAAATGATTAGGGGACTGGAGGCTAAAACATATAAGGAATGGTTGCTAGAATTGGGTATGTCTAGTTTAACGAAAAGAAGGACGAGGGGGGACATGATAGCAGTCTTCCAGTATCTCAGGGGCTGCCCCAAAGAAGAGGGAGTCAAGCTATTTTCCAAAGCGCCTGGAGGCAGGACAAGAAGCAACGGGTGGAAACTAATCAAGGAGAGAAGCAATCTAGAACTAAGGAGAAACTTCCTGACAGTGAGAACAATTAACCAGTGGAACAACCTGCCTCCAGAAGCGGTGAATGCTCCAACACTGGAAGTTTTTAAGAAGAGACTGGAC
>NW_015407734.1:0-2299 GCF_001527695.2 Protobothrops mucrosquamatus
CAAGATTTCTGTGGGCAAGGAGTGTTAGAAAAGAGAAGATTTTTAAAAATATGCAAGCTTATATAGGTGTCTTCAGATATTACATGAAAGATATGTACTTCCTATTCTTTCCATAGACGATTTATTTTCTCCAGCCTGACCCCCTGGAAATGTGTTGGTATAAGCTGATTGGGGAGTTTGGAAGTTGTTGTCCAAACCCATTTTTTTTTTTTTTTGCTGCTATCAGTAAACCTGGAATACGTTGGCTTTTGGAAGCCTTGTTTATAACTCTTTTGGAAACTAGAGTAATCCCCTTATAACAAAGGGGGCTTGGTTAGTGCACCCTGGTCATCTTGAGTTTAATTCTTAGCCAACATATATATATCATGGAGCATTTCATTATGTGTTAAGCTCATGGGACAAAGTTTTTTTTTAAATGATCCTGCTATTTGCATTCCATCACTGCTTGGGTATTTAAAAAAATCTGATTTGTTTATGCCATCATTTAGCTGATCTCTCTTCTTTGATACTGTATATTATCATCCATATTTAAGAACTTTTAATTCTATTTTTTTCTTGAGTGCCTTTTTTTTTTAAAGCTACCAGTGGATTTTGTTAATTGAGCATCCTGCTTTAATCATCTTTCCAGCCTTAGTTTTATCATTTACCATCAGCGGATAGAGTTTTAGCCACCTCCACAATATCATAGTTCAGATAAGGGCAGCATGTAATTGTAAACCCTATGAATAAAGCTTTATGTTCCCTCCAACATGCAACACTTTAGAGAAATTACCTGTGCCATCGCTGCTGCACTTTTGCTGGTGATGCAGGGATTTAAGAGGACCATTGGGAATTCCTGTCCTTCATTTTTCTGGGACTCCAGACATCTCTGTCTCTGCCGAATCATTCCTGTCTGGTACAGTGATTCCTCAGGAATTCTAAGGAAACAGATAAAGCCTAAAGATTAACAATATATTAAATAATTAATAATATCCATTCTAAATGTGTACGAGGAACAGAGTGCATCACTGATTTTAGAAGAATGACCCAGAATAAGGCTATCAGTTTTCACCTGTAGCAAGCAACTATACATTGTAATTGCTGACAATATAAAAGAGCCAATGCAGTATAACAAATGATTGCTGAACTTGATCTAAAAAAAAAAACCTGACTTCAATTTCCTTTTCTGTTCCTTTTGGTACAATTTGATCAAAAATTGGCGTAAAATATTTTAAAATAAGCAAACAGCCACCAACAGTTAGCATTATGAAACTTCATGGGTGATATTCCATTTACTCTGGTTTTTTTTTTATTCCATTATGCTGTTTACTATCAACATATGCAATGGGCTCTTTGGAGGAGAGGGACAGGATAAAAATGTAATTATGCTGGAAACAATGATTTTTCAAAAATATGTCAACTAATAATTTCAAACTTGGGAAACTTTTAGAAAAGTATTTTGTCATATAAAGGGTTAGACTAAAAAAAAATGAAGTGATAAGCCTGAATAATTGTTTTAATGCTGACATTTTAAGCCCTATTGGGAATGTTTTTTTTAGTTAAATTGTTAAAAATAAACTAACAAACTAGTTAAAAAAACCTATCTAGTTAAAATTAATTAAATTAGTTTAAATAAATAAACATATAATGATTAATTCTGAAAAGAAGAAAGAAAATATAATATAGCAATAATCAATAAATCTTACTTCTAAGAAAATGTGCATAGTGGATCAGACCTAAAGTCATCCTGTAATGCAAGAATGAGTAGGTTGTTGTCTTCCAGTTGTTGCTGAACTTCGACTCCTATAATCCCTAGCTAACCTGGCTAAGATGAGGAATGATGGGAATTTACAGTCAACCATCTGGAAGGACATACTATTCATACTAGCTGAAAAACAAAACAAAGTTTGTAAAATTTCATTCATGTAGCAAGTAACATATACTAAACATTTTTTTTTAAAAAAAAACTAGTAGTACCTAAGCTCTGGATAGACATTTTCCAAATACCACTTGAATGTGTGACATTTCAAGGTCTTTCTCAGTTCCACTCTGCTTTGAATGCTGTTGAAAAGAGCATATTGGAAAATATAGTTATGGCAGTGCATCTGGAATGAACTACCCCCCTCTGGAATGAACTACCCCCCGAGATCCGGATGATTCCGGATCTCCTTACTTTCCGCCGCGCCCTCAAGACATGGCTTTTTCAGCAAGCGGGCCTGACCTAGGGAGGATTTTAGGCAGGGATAATTTTAAAAGTATTTTAATTGGAAACACAGCTTGTAATATTTGGTTTTAATTCGGCTTTTATCGGGGTTTATTT
>NW_015407735.1:0-2298 GCF_001527695.2 Protobothrops mucrosquamatus
TTCTATTCTATTCTATTCTATTCTATTCTATTCTATTTTCTATTCTATTTTCTATTCTATTCTATTTTCTATTCTATTTTCCATTCTATTCTGTGTTCTATTCTATTCTATATAATAGATAATAGATAAAGAAGGCAGACCATGAGATTCAAGGACGAGGCACCAGATGTCTGACCCGGCGCAGAGACATTTTCTCATAACAATATATTTGCTCCTAATTGGGCAATGTGACCTGTTCAGGGTTGGGAGGGGGAATTCTATACTTTTACTATGTGGGGAATTCTATACTTTTACTGTGCCAGAGCTGGTTTTGCTTTCATACATGCCAAAGTGATGAACTCAATAAAGTTTTACATTAAGAGACCGGAATGTCTCAAAGGTGTTTGCTTGGTTGGGTTCGTCAGTCAGAACCTTGATATTGACTGCCAAAAGATGGCAATGGTATACGTAGCAAACAACGTTGCTGTAACGATGGGAAAGTTGAAGCAGATCTATACTTACATCAGTACCACAAATGAGGAACTCGCTCGTTAAAGAATGGCACAAAATTTTACTTTTGTCATCTGTATCCGGGAAGAGTCTAGTTTCCCGTTCCTCCTGAGTGTTTGAAGGTTCACTTTCTATCTAAAAGAAGAACAAGGATTTTTGGTTCCAGAAGAATAACTTAACAGATTTATTCAGGCTTAATTTCAATATAAGGAAATCAGTAATCATCTTAATCTTATCTTTTGTTGTTGTTAAAGGAAACACAAGCTGTCTTAAAACCTTCAGATTTTTCAAACCAAAGCAATTAGAGCAGGGGTCTTCAAACTTGGCCCTTTTGTGACTTGTGGACTTCAACTCCCAGAATTCCTCAGCCAGTCAAGTTTGAAGACCCCTGAATTAGAGCTATGTATTGGACCTGCCTATCATCTATCATTTCAATTCACAGGTTCTAGTGAATCTAGCTTCTTCTTTTCTCTCCTGCTACCAAAATTACATTGGAAAATGTACAATTTTTAGCCTGGATTGGAGCAAAAATAAATTTACTGTCCTCTGTCATATAGCAGAAGTTTCTGGATCAGATTTCTACAGTACTTGCAGTTTAAATGGGTTGGTTTCTCCATCCTTCATACAAAGTGATTCGAAATTCTTAATATACTTACCATATGCAACTGAACTTTACCATCAAAAAGGGCAGCAGCATAATCAGAATTAAGACATATACTGGCTACTGTTCCCAGATATTCCATGTCCTTGAGCTTTTTCACTCCTGCAAAAAAAAAATTTAAATAGTTTTTTTTTAAAAAAAAATATTCAAAGCAATATAAAATACCTCTGAAGCTTCGATAGAGCAGATTCAACTTGTGAAGCTTACGACTGTCTTAACATCTGCAAGGATGAAATGTCACAGCCTCCTGAATGATTCTTCTGTTTTATATTTTCTATTCGCTAAATTATAGTTAGCTTTAATACCAATTCTGGTACAAAAGCACAGGCAGTCCTCGGCTTACAGCAGTTCGTTTAGTGACCGTTCAAAGTTACGACGGCACTGAAAAAAAAGCCGCTCGTGACCGTTTTTCACATTGACAACCCGTTGCAGCCTTCCCCGGGGTCACGTGATCCAAATTTGGACACGTGGCAACCGACTCACGTTTACGACGGTCGCAGTGTCCCAGAGGACACCTTCCGACAAGCAAAGTCCATGGGGGGAAGCCAGATTCACTTAACAAACTAGTGTGGAAAGGCAGGTTGTAAAATGGGGCAAGATTCACTTAACAACTGTCTCACTTAGCAATGGAAATGTTGGGTTCGATTGTGTTCGTAAGCTGAGGACTACTTCTAAAGGTAGTTTCCCTGTCGGTCATGTCTGACTCTAGGGCGCGGTGCTCATCTCCGTTTATCGATGGAGGCAGCGTTGTCCAAAAACAATTTCCGGGGTCCTGCGGCCAGCATGGCTATAGGCCAAAGGCGCACTACACGCTGTTACATCCTCACCGAAGTAGTACCTATTCATCTACTCGCACTTGCATGCTTTCGAACAGGTAGGCTGGCAGTTGCTGAGGCAAAAAAATGGGAGCTCACCCTATTGTGCGGAACTCGGTGTTTCGAACCCGGGCTGTCAGCTCTCCGCTAACAAGCTCAGCGTGTCAATGCTGCTAACACTGGATGTTTCTGCCTTGACAACAAATGGAGATATAGCCATCTTTTACCTTTCACTTTTAGTTAGATGATGCTGGGAGGGGGGATGTGAACGAGAGCCCAGCTAGACATAACAACATTAAACTTAGCGTGAGAATTAAGGTTATTGTAACCAGA
>NW_015407736.1:0-2298 GCF_001527695.2 Protobothrops mucrosquamatus
AATAATAAAGTTGGAAGGGACCTTGGAGGTCATCGAGTCCAACCCCCTGCTCAGGCAGGAAACCCTACACCATTTCAGACAAATGGCTGTCCAGTCTCTTCTTAAAAACTTCCAGTGTTGGAGCATTCACCGCTTCTGGAGGCAGGTTGTTCCACTGGTTAATTGTTCTAACTGTCAGGAAGTTTCTCCTTAGTTCTAGATTGCTTCTCTCTTTGGTTAGTTTCCATCCGTTGCTTCTTGTCCTGCCTTCTGGTGCTTTGGAAAACTAGTTAGCACTAGTTATTCCGACTTGTCATTTATCATCGATTATATTTTTTGCCTTAGGGAATATCAAAATTAGCTGTCGAGAACATTACTGAATTAGAGGAAGATGCCCTGTTGTACTACAGTGCTGTGATTTAATCTACAGCTCTTGCTGCTAATTTGTGCTAAGGTTGTAGTTCTTAGATGCCTGGACAGCTCAGCCATCAACTGATCCAAGAAAGATTTTTTTTCCAGTTGTCTTTTACTGGAAAAAACAAACAACAGGTGTAATTTATCCTTCCCCCTCTCCCAATTTTAAACATTATACTCAAAGAGAAAGAATTCTGTGTCATTTATTAACCCGGTAAATATTGTGCGACTTTTTAGTAATTCTAGAATAGCTGCATGACTATTAAAAAAAACAAAACCAAACATTTATCATCTTGAATCCATTTCTATACACAAGCCTTGTGGCTGGAATTTTTTGATGGAGAAAGACTGAAAAGCAGTTAAATTAAGAGTCACGGAAGATGGTGTGACTAGACCAGGGGTTAGGCAACCTTGGCTCTTTTATGACTCGTGGACTTCAACTCGCAGAATTCCTTAGCCAGCTACGCTATGCTGGCTCAGGAATTCTGGGAGTTGAAGTCCACGAATCATAAAAGAGCCAAGGTTGCCTACCTCTGGACTAGGCAGATGCTAAAAGGCTCAGCACGTGTGATCTGCAAAGAGTTATTGGCAAATGGATTTGCTTGTAGTCCTTTTCTCTGGATATCTCTCCAGATGTAGCTCTGGAAAAGATCTCTACAGCGCAGATAGCTATGTTTCTGCTTCCCCCCCCCCTTGATTTCATTTTTCCTTCTAGATAAATCTAGCCAGCCCTTTTGAGATAGCAAAGTCAGAAGACTTTTTAAGACTTATTGAAGAGGTTGGTCGCAGCTCCTCTTGTAGGCCACCATTGGTTACAAGTTGGTCATTCATTCTAACCACGTCTGTTCCTTCCTAGAGAAGACATAGTCGCTTCCTCCGTTTTTGATTCCATACGGGAAGCAGAGGCTTGATTCTTATAGTAAATGTTTATCATTCTGAAGTGGCCTCTCCAGCCATTCCAGGCATGGCTGAAGTCCTTTGCTGCTTCTCTCTTGAGGGCTTCGGGATTAGCGACGGTGTGACTTGACACCGTCATGTAAAATTCTGTCAGCAAGAGGCAGGTTGGGTTGAGATGGGACTTGACAGCAGATCATCTCCCCAGGGGTTCTTTTCAGTAGATTCCAAGAAGAACTGGTCAAGAATGCCCGTTTATCCAGACACCTTCTCTGGCATTGGTGGTCTCCCAGCGTGGGCTTCAGTCAAGGAAGTGCTCCTGTAGCTCAGAGGTCCTCAACCTTTTGGGCACCAGGGACCGGTTCCGTGGAGAAAGGTTTTTTTCCACGGACCGGACAGTGCGTGGTTTTGTATGCTGCCTGCATCCCACGGATGGGGCTTTGTTTGTCTGTGTGGACTGGTTGCTGGCATGTCGCGGCCTGGTACCAGTCCACGGACCGGGGGGTTGGGGACCCCTGCTGTAGCTTTCAACACTTTGCAGAATTGACCAGGTGATGGTCCTCGCATTGTACATCCGCTAAATTATAGGTGTTGGAGATACCCAGGTTAAAAGGCAATGAAAGTTCCAAAGGGTGTCATTTCAGGTGACTGAATGCAAGGCTGCAAGACAAAAGTGGATTTTTTTTTTACCCATTCAAGCCCTGGACGACGGGAACTAATCAAAGAGTATGCTTGTAGCCTTGGGTTGAGCTGTGGGGTCCTTGGTGCTCTCTGAGCTGGCTTGTTTTCTTGCAGACGTTTCATTCCCACCCCCCAGGTTACACCATCATCACTAAAGAGCTCACACATCTGGAACCAGTTGGGCTGCCTGTTCTCATATTTGGGAATTGTTAGAAATGTTTCCATAGCTGCTTCTGAAGACCTGAGATTTGACGGGTATTTATGAAGGAATACCCAGAGAATTGAATGCACCCTTCCAGAGTACAGGCAGGCAACATTTTAGAGCAGAAG
>NW_015407737.1:0-2298 GCF_001527695.2 Protobothrops mucrosquamatus
GGCCAGCTCCATTGCCCACCCACTATGATCTGGATTGGAACTTCTGAAGTTGACTTAAGAACCACCAGGGAGCAGCAGGGAAACCAACAGCTTACACTGCAGCATAGCATAGCATTGTCCCATGAGGAGATTTTTCTTGACAAAATGTGTGTGACTCAAGCTTCCATTGCTTATGAGCTCTCTCAACTAAATATGAACTTCTTTGCCCCATTTCTTGCTTGCATGTTTTTTTTTTCAGCTTTCTTTTCTGCTGTCTGAGAGAGTGAAGGGCAGCACCCGATATGTATTTAAAGAGATTCAGTTGAGCAAAATGAACCTACGGAGAACAAAGTACTAAAGACTTCATTGCAGTGAATCTGTTCAGTAATAGAATGTAATGTATTTTTAAGCACTTATTTTTGCCAGAGTTTTTGGTGAATTTATTCAGATGCTTGAATCTTGTTCCTGCAATTAATTACTTGGCAGAAATAGCACTGAATCTGTGGAAACAACCAAGTATTTCAGATATATAGGTCTGCCTTACCTATCTTATCAATCCCTAATATCTTTAATTCTGATAGGTGCACTAAGTGATTCCAACCACTATAAACTATTGTGTTTTGTGAATCCAGTGAGCTGTGGTTTATGACAATCTTAATTCAACAAAATATGATCAACTGCAACATGCAAACCAGTTTAAATTATATCTTAAAATATACTTTTAGAACAGTCTATGAGTGAGGGGAGTTGAGACCTGACAGTATTTGTAGTAGTGTTTGTATTTGTAGTTGCACTAAAGATTGGAAAATGGCTTCTTTTAGGAGTATTTTTTCCCCAAGAAATGACCGCAGCGATGATAAACTTTTGATGGCCTATTTGGTGTTGGAGACAACTTGGGTTATCAGAGCTGGGCTGCATATCTGAATAACCAACAGATGGCAGCAAAGAGGCACAGAAAACTATTTGCTGCCGCCTAGTGATTCTCCAGATTCCTGCAACTATGAACACTGAACAAATTGACTTCATGAAACCTTTTATTTTTTAATCTGGAAGAGACCCAAAATGTATAAATGTTATCACACATCTGGCAGTATCAGAATGAAGGCATCCTTCCTATTGGTCTGTAACATCTCATTGGGTTTCATCTCATCAAGGTAGGAGGATTTGATAAATCTGTGACAAAGAATAACTCTAGCTTGTTGAGGATTTTTTTGACTGAAAACCTGGCCTCATACCAGTTTCTGACTCTCTTAGCCAGCTGGAAGGAAATAAGGGATAAATGGAATGTGTGAGCGAACCCTCCATCCTGTCCTGCAGTGGGATCAAAAATTCTACATTGTTATCTACTGAGTTAATCCTTTACTCAGTCTTTCCATCACTATGCTGCAGTTGCATAGATGCTGAGCAGTTAGGATAAGCAACCCTTTGCAAACTGACAAACCTCTTCCAGCATATGCTTTGATGAAATTACTATTCTTTTCTTCAGAGATTTCTGAATATGGACTGCCATTCACAGAAGCTTACACATGTTCCACATTTAATGCATGTCTATGGTTAGTAACTTGTCACAGATAAATTGCTTCTTGTTTTGCTGCAAGAAGACTTTCAAGGCTACGTTGCTGGATGCTGACAATTTAAAAAAAATGTTATGGGATTTTATACAGTGTTGATTACCGGGGAATCTTTATTTCCTTTGGGCTTGATAGTCACTAACGTCTACTGTTGGAAATGGTGTGTAGGAAAGAAATGTGGTTATACTGTTCTGTCTTGCATTGTGTTTGCCCTGAGTATCATAAACCATTCAGATATTTGTCTTCAATGTCTCCCATCCGTGGAGCTGTATAACTTGTCAAGAAAGCTGTTTTCCATTCTAACACTGACCAGCCTGCATACCACTACAAATGAGAACAGGGAAAGAACCAACATTATCCACACACTGCATGCCCATTGTCTACATACTGCATACTGTAATTGTATTTCCTCACAATAATGAAAGGTAGGTCACTGTTTTTTTTTTAAACAAATTTTATTGGTTTTTTAAATTCTTAAGGCAACATATTCAGGACACACCGTGGTGCTGGGGTAATCAAACATCTTAAAACAAGACATACTATATATATATAATATAATCAATACATCAAATATTCCCTCTCTTTTTCCCTCAAATAGCATAGTATATTTGGAATATCCAATTCTAGCTTAAATTTATTCAACCTGAACCTGTTTTCAAGCTTCATCAATTTCTAGCATAATCAAATTAACTTTAAATAAAAACATTTTCAATTCAAATATCCCTTCCACATATATTCTACTTTCTTA
>NW_015407739.1:0-2298 GCF_001527695.2 Protobothrops mucrosquamatus
AGAGAGAGAGAGAGAGAGAAAGAGAGAGAGAGAGAAAGAGAGAGAGAGAGAGGAAAGAGGCTTAAAATAATTCATTTGCATTTAATTGTAATGGTTCAAAGAATGTTCGGAAAAATGTTCGGCCCTCCAGCACGTTCACTTCATCCAATCTGGCCCTCTTTGAAAAAAGTTTGGACACCCCTGCCATAAATAGACTATAGACACGAAGGGAAAATATTGTTTGATTGAGCCCATTGTCATAACAGCATAGAATTAGAGAATTGAAAGGACTCCCAACTCCCAGAATTCCTGAGTCAGCTATGCTATGCAGGCTCAGGAATTCTGGGAGTTGAAGTCCATGAGTCATAAAAGAGCCAAGATTGCCTACTCCTGAGCTAGATAATTGCTGTCTCCTCACTTATCACATTAAAACAGAAATCTGTAGGAACAAAATCTCATGTTGTGGTTCTGCTATTGATAATTTCAACCTGAAACAAACATTGCTCATACATTGGCATATATTAGATTTTAAATTAACACCCAAGATAGAAAGAAAGATCATGAAAATCTGTAGTTTTAGTTTGAAGGATATAGTTTATATGAATATAGGAAGAAGAGTCTTGCTTTTTATAGTAAAATTCAAGATGTGTTTATATAGAAATAAGCATTATTGAGTTCAATGGGACTTTTGCCGAGATAAATGAATAGAGAATTATAGTTATTAATTCCTTAATCACTAGTTACCTATGTTAATATGTTAGTTGTATGTACTTGGATGATTGATAACAAAGTTTGAATTTTAGTTTTTCAAGTATTGTGAATTGTTTGATAGGCAAATGTTTGTAAAAAAAAAAATCTAAAGAGTTCTACAATAAAATGCACAACACCCAGTTTTCTACATTTTTTCCCTCTGAGAAACCCAATATTTTGCTAAGCAATTTAGACACAAGCTGTTTTTTACCTGCAATCAGCTCAGAATAAATAATTGTCACATTAAAAGTTTTTAAACAGCTTCTCTAGACAGATTTAGCATACTATGCCTTAAAATAAATAACAAATAGGAGATTGTCATTTAGTGCATTGTATTGACATTGTGTTCGGAGTATATGAGCAGTTGTGAAAGGCAGACAGAAAAACGCCTGTTCCTTTGGTTAAGAGGTTAAATGGCATTTGCAATATATATTCATTTATGAGGCAGGTATTAGAACGGTCAAACAGGACAGGCTTTTCCATTATGTAGAGTGAGTTGGCTGCCTGAGCATCAAACGTGAGAAGACAGCAACGAAGTCTTGGAGGACAAAGAATTTGATGCTTCCTGAATCTTCTCAGCAATCTTGTGAATTTCACATGTGGTCGTGGTCACAGTATTGGATAAGCAACATTCCTTGAAACATAATTTCTCTGTATGTGAATTGAAGGAAGGATTTCATTTTAATCTTCACTTCAGGCAGAAAAATGTCTTGTGTTGGTCTTGACTCCAAGAATGGTAAGCATCTCTCCCTCTACCATGTATAAAACTTCATGACTATCAGGTAAAACAGATGAGTCTGTTTTCAAGCATCTGATGAATAAATCCAACATCCTTTAAATACTTTGGCAAGTCAAACTGTGCTTCAGATATAAAGCCTTCAAATTGCACAGCACTTTCTAAAATGGAGGGCAGCCCGCAAAGATAGTTGTGATGGAATATGTATGAACAATTCAAAAAAAGAAATATATATATAAAAAAAACTCTCCTGGTGAGCTAGAAACTCAAATAGATCTTCACATCCCCTTTCACTATATAGTCCTATAGCACCTGCAATGGCTTACTAATGGACGCAAGGAATTTTAAAATGCTTTCTCTGAGAAGGGGAGGGAGATTGCAGCTCTGGAGAAGAGACCTCAATATGACGTTCTGTCTGTCTTATCACCACAGTTTACTAAGGCTAATATTCTTTAAATCAGGAAAATGTATAGTTGAAAAAGACCTCAAGGGATTGAGCAAAGCAAGACTGAGGATTCTATGAGCCTTGCTTCTAGAAGGATAGCCTTGCCTGCCTTGCTTCTAGAAGGATAGCCGCTCTTTTGAATTCAAACTCATCTTCTGATAATTACATGGATGGACCTATGACATCTTCAACAGATTGAATATCATTTGCCATCATTTGTTTTTGGAACATTTGCTTTGACTTTCCTCTCTAGTCTACAGCCTATAGATTTATTAGTACAGATTCATCCATACAGATTTTTTAAAATCACAGCCAAAGCTGGCTAGATGCTGACTTATATATTAATCATATTAATTAGTTCAACATGTGGCATGCTGTTTTCTCTTTC
>NW_015407740.1:0-2298 GCF_001527695.2 Protobothrops mucrosquamatus
CAAGCCATATTTTGTGCCAAAAGAATCCATGGAGACAAGTTTAACATCGAAATTCAAAGCAAGGACAAAATATTATCGGAGCATTTCAATCATCCAGCATAGTCCATTACAGCAGGGCTTTTCAACCAGTGGTACGGGTACAACCTGTGGTACATTGGCACCTGGCAGGTGGTACGCGACCATCCTAGAAAAGTGGTAGCGGGGGAGGGGAATGAGCTGAACCGGTGGCAGCACCACACAAGCCTGAGCGAGAGACGGCTGGAGCTGCAGAGCTGTCAGGGCTCAGCGAAGCGCCAGGATCGGCGCTTCTTCGGGACTGTCAGGGCTCAGCGGAAGCGCCAGGATCAGTGCCAGGCTCCAGCTGGAGCTCGGCACTGATCCTGGCGCTTCTGCTGAGCCCAGAAGAAGCGCCGATCAGCTGGAATGTTGCAGCATCTCCAGGGTCTTGTGATTTACATTCAGATGCTTGGCAACTGATTCATATTTATGACGGTCACAGTGTCTCGGGGTCATGTGAAGTGACCAAAACCTGCTGCAACCACCCAGCAGATGGGGGGAATAAAAACCAAAGACCCCCACCCCACCCCTGCTGCCAATCCTCAACAGAAATGCTCACAACAATGAAAACCTCGGACAGGGGAGAGTGCGACTGGGTGGGCAGTCAGGTGTCTTGCTCGGCTGTGGCTTGGGGGGCACTTTTTTCAGTGCCATTGTAACTTCGAACAGTCACTAAGCGAACTGTTGTAAGCCGAGGACTACCTGTACTTTCTCACTTTTTTCCTTTTGGGGGGGGTCATCAAGTTTTTGACACCTTGCTAGGTGACTGGTGGTACTTGGATGTTGCCATATTCTAAAAGTGGTACAATGGATGAAAAGGTTGAAAAGCCCTGAATTACAGATCTCAAAGTAGCTATCTTGGAAAAAGGAAAAAAGAAACTTTACCAGTGCAGTTAAGTGAGAGATTGTGGATCTTGCATACATCAAAATATTCCAGGCTATGCCTGAAGGCGTCAAGGAACACAACAATTTTTAATGCATTAGAATTTTTGACTGAGAACATCCTTGTGATCTGTCACATGTAAACTGCATCTCCATAATCAACTTGCGTTCACTTCCTTTCCCATCTTTCTCCACACTTTATTTAAATTCTGTAGTAGTCTAGCCCAGTGTTTCCCAACCTTGGCAGCTGGAAGATGTCTGGACTTCAACTCCCAGAATTCTTCAGTCAGCTTTGCTGGCTGGGGAATTCTGGGAGTTGAAGTCCAGACATCTTCCAGCTGTCAGGGTTGAGAAACGCTGGACTCTAGCCCCTCTCTACATCTAATAAACTGAACCACTACTGCAGGATCTAATCTGAGTCAGTCAATTGGAACCAGAAATTTATTCTTCCAAGCTTTCAGATTCCTGCTGGAGCTCATCCTTAGGGAACTTCTCTCTCTTCAAAATGAGAGAGCATAGAGGGGCTCAGAAAAATAAACCTATAACCCCAATTATTGACTCAGATTGGATCCTGTAACACTATCCTGGGACATGTATATTTGTCTTCAATCAGAAGAGAGCTAGAAGGGACCTTGGAGATCTTCTAGTCCAGCCCCCTGCTCAAGCAGCAGATCCTATACCAGGGGTGTCAGACTGCCAGCCCGCGGGCTGGATGCATCATAGCGAAACCATGTTCACCCCATTGTTGGAAATGGCAAAAAAGTCACGATACATCGCAACACATCACGTGACGTTGTGAGTTTGAGGCCCCTGTCCTTTACCATTTCAGACAAGTGACTGTCCAGTCTCTTTAAAACCTCCAGTGATGAAACAGCCACAATTTATGAAGGCAAGCTGTTTCACTGGTTAATTGTCCTCACTGTTAGGAAGTTTCTCCTTCGTTCCAGGTTGCTTCTCTCCTTGATTAGTTCCCATCCATTGTTTCCCGTCCTGGCTGCAGGTGCTTTGGTAAATAAGTTGACCCCCTCCTTTTTGTGGCAACCTCTCAAATTGCTATTGCTATCATGTCACCCCTAGTTCTTCTTTTTCTAGACTAGCCAACCCCAAATCCTGCAACAGTTCTTCATATGTTTTAGTCTCCAGGCCTTTAATCATCTTACTTGCTCTTCTCTGCACTTTTTCCAAAGTCTCGACATCTTTTCTGTAATGTGGTGACCAAAACTGGATGCAGCATTCCAGGTGTGGTCTTACTAAGGCTTCATAAAGCAGTACTTATACTTCACATAATTTTGATTCTAGGCCTCTGTTTATACAGCCAAGGATCATATTCGTTCATGAACCACTACAAACCAAAGCTTA
>NW_015407741.1:0-2297 GCF_001527695.2 Protobothrops mucrosquamatus
CTCCTCCTCCTCTCCAGAGTGCCTGTGACATATTCTGCAGAGGAACTTCAACCCTAAAAGTTGGGAATCCCCTCTCTTGGCTGTTCAGAGACGCCAGGGCCTATGGCTATGCCAATGACCAGCCCAGCTTTTCGTGTCCTTTTCTTAAACCGTGTTCTACTGCACTAACACCCAGATTGGAAAACCATCCGAGCCTCTCAAAATCTAAACCTACAGAAATTGAGAACCGTCTATATATTAAGCGCTTTCTCTACCAGAGACAGATTCCTCGCGTGTCTTAATCACGCTTATTAGCCCAATAAAATAAAAGTGTTCAGCTATGCGGTCATCTGACTTTTAAAATTCTGTGCCAGGGTTCAGGCTGTCTGCTCAAATCCCCCCGCCATCGAAAGCACAACAGGTAAGGAATTCAGATGAAAGATGGTCTTATTTGACTTCAATTTTCCCAGACACTTTTCAAAAACACTGGAAATGAGGGCAGGAAGCCATGAGGCCTGAAGTTACTGCCCTGCTACAAGCCATTATCTTTAATCCAATCTAATTGGGAGGAATTCCCCCTTTCAGATTTGCTGTCAGTTTTGATTAGAAACCTTTTTATTAAGATTGCTAACGGAGGGCAAAATGGTTTTTTCTGCTTTGGGGCTTGCTTCAAGGCTCGCGGAATCCCTGCCTTGGAACTGTTATGGAAGGCAGGCAGGCAGGCAGGGTTACTACTCTTGCAGGATGCCGACAGTCCTCGATTTACGACAGTTCGTTTAGTGGCCATTCAAATTTACAAGGGCACTGGAAAAAAAAGGGACTTAGGACCGTTTCCTACCCTTACGACCGTTGCAGGGTCACGTGATCAAAATTCAGGCGCTCGGCAACTGACTCGTATTTATGACGGTCGCAGTGTCCCTGGGTCATGTGATCCCCTTCTGTGGCCTTCCGACAAGCAAAGCCAATGGGGTGAAGCCGGATTCACCTCACAACTGTGTTACTAAATTAAGAACTGCAAGGAGGAGGAGGAGGAAGAGGAGAAAGAGAGGGGAGAGTGGGAGGAAGAGAAGAAGAAAGGGAGAGGAGGGGGAAGAAGAGAAGAAAGGAGGAGGAGGGGAGGAGGAGGAGAAGGAGAAGGAAGAGAAGGAGAGTGGGAGGAAGACAAGAAAGAAGAAAGGGGGATGAGGGGGAAGAAGAGAAGAAAGGAGGAGGGGAGGAGAAGGAGAAGGAGAGGGGAGAGTGGGAGGAAGAGAAGAAAGAAGGGGGAGGAGGGGGAAGAAGAGAAGAAAGGAGGAGGAGGGGAGGAGGCGGAGGAGAAGGAGGAAAGGGGAAGGGGAGGGCCTTCTCTGTTGGAGCCCCCACCCTTTGGAACGAACTACCCCCAGAGATCCGGGTGATTCCGGATCTCCCCTCCTTCCGCCGCGCCCTCAAGACATGGCTATTTAGGTTAGCCGGACTGGCCTAAGGGGTATTTTAATCTGGTTTTAAAATAATTTTAAAAAGAAATGGCCAACAATTAATATTTCATTTTAATCACATTTTAAATTTAGTATTATTGTATTAGTTATCTGTTTTAACTGGCTGTAAGCCGCCCTGAGTCCGCTAGGAGAAGGGCGCGGTATAAATTCGATAAATAAATAAGGAAGAGAGAAAAGAAGGAGAAGAGGGGGAGGGAGAGAAAAAAGAAGAAAGAGAAGGAGAAGGAGAAGGAGGAAAGGGGAAGGGAAGGAAGAGAGAGGAGAAGAGGGGGAGGGAGAGAAAAAAGAAGAGAAGGAGAAGGAGAAGGAGGAAAGGGGAAGGGAAGGAAGAGAGAGAAGGAGAAGAGGGGAGGGAGAGAAAAAAGAAGAAAGAGAAGGAGAAGGAGAAGAGGGGGAGGAAGAGAAGAAAGAGAAGGAGGAAGAGGAGGAAAAGGAAGGGAAGGGAAGAGAAGGAAGAGAGAGAGAGAAGAAGGAGAAGAGGGGGAGAAAGAGAAGGAGGAGGAGGAGGAAGAGGAGGAGGAGGAGAGGATAATACAAACCAGAGGAGAAAAGTCAACTAAAGATATTCTGAAAACTGTGTCCAATGTGAAACACCGCAACGCACACCTAACCACCTCAACTTCCAGCCCTGGCGCTGGGCGTAAAGGCTCCTGCACGGGAGCGATGACCCTTTTAAGCCTGTAATGAGATTTTTCAATGCTTGATCAACCCTCCCAACTATCTAGTTTTTCCAAATATTAGACGTGCCGCATTCATCCCCATCAAGGGAGACAGCCAGGCCTCGGGCGCGAGAAGGACGAATCTGGAGGACAAAACACGGATGGCGCCCTCAGTCCGACG
>NW_015407742.1:0-2297 GCF_001527695.2 Protobothrops mucrosquamatus
AATTGGAAGCTAATGCAATTACTTTTAGATTAAATACACATTTGTGATTTTTTTTTCTCTCTCTCTCTCTCTCTGAATATATATGTGTGGATGATTTTTAATGGCTGGGCAAGGAATTTCACGAGGACCAAAGGAAGTAGTGTGTTCTGAATGCTTTCACCACTAAATCCTGATTTGGAAACTCTTTTGCTTGAGATTGCAATATGGCATAATGTTTTCTAGTGGCTAAGGAACGTGGAATTGACAAAAGTGTGGTTGACTAACTCCTGTCTTCTTGTAGCCACCTTCTTAGCAAAGCCCACCATCCTTGAAAAATCCTGTTCAAAATGCCTAACAATATCAAAGCTCCTGCTTATGCTACTCAGCTAGCAACTCTGCCCCTCCTCTGCCTGTCTATCTCTGTCTCTCTGTCTCTTTCTCTCTGTGTGTGTGTCTCTGTCTCTCTGTCTCTCTCTCTGTCTGTCTCTCTCTCTCTGTCTCTCTGTCTCTCTCTCTCTCTCTGTCTCTCTCTCTGTCTCTCTTTCTCTGTCTGTCTCTGTGTCTGTCTCTGTGTCTCTCTCTCTGTCTCTGTCTCTCTCTGTGTCTCTCTCTCTGTCTCTCTCTGTCTCTCTCTCTCTCTGTCTCTCTCTCTCTCTGTGTGTGTCTCTCTCACTCTGTCTCTGTCTCTCTGTCTCTCTGTCTCTGTCTCTGTCTGTCTGTCTGTCTGTCTGTCTGTCTCTCTCTCTCTCTCTCTCTCTCTCTCTCTCTCTCTCTCTCTCTCTCTCTCTCTCTCTCTCTCTCTCTCTCTCTCTCTCTCTCTCTCTCTCTCTCTCTCTCTCTCTCTCTCTCTCTCTCTCTCTCTCTCTCTGGAATGTGTTTATTTTTCCCCTTCTTCATGTTTCAACTATGCAGTGGGAAGCATGCTTCTCTTCTTTTCTTTCTTTCTTTCTTTTTTTTTAAAAATCACTTTTCCTAAGGTGTACGGTAGCTCCTGGGATTTAGCAGATAGAGAATGGCCCAGAGTTAGGCTGAATCCTTTTATTAATCCCAGTATAAGGACTCATGATAGAAAGGACAACATCGCCAAAAGATTTACTTTAGCCATTTTAAATTGATGACGGCTGAAATGAAAGGAAGCAGGGCAAAATGCCTATATCAATCCTGCCCAGAGTGACGACGTGAAATGTCAATTAGGTGAGAACCATCCCAGCATCAACAAAGTCCTATATGCCCTTATCTTTATAAATTGTGCCACGTTTTTCTGCGTTTCTGTGTTTCAAGTGTGTGAAAGCAAGCAAAGCAGGCCAGTTGGACTAGCTCCAGAAATATGAGTTTAGCTCCAAAAACATGCAAAGAAATATAATCCTTCTAGCTCCCCTCCATGTTGTAAGATCTAATCCTTCCATCACCCACCCACCCCCCATCCTGCCCAAACTGATGAGGCTTCCTGGATGAGAAGCGATACGTCTTCAAGGAAAAAACAAAGTCCAGTTTCCTTAATTGTCAGTGGCTTGTTTCATTGTACTATCATTGATTCCAGCAATTTTTGGACTAGAAGACCTCCAGTGTCCCTTCCAAATCTGTTATTCTATTCTATTCTATTCTATTCTATTCTATTCTACTCTACTCTACTCTACTCTACTCTACTCTACTCTACTCTACTCTACTCTACTCTACTCTACCCTACCCTACCCTTAATTTAAAAGGCCATCAACTTAATCCAGCCTCACTTCTTTATACCTATTGTTGGACTTCAGTTCCCTTCCTCTGTAAGTATTGGCTGTGCTTGGTAAGACTGATGGGAATTGGAATACCTGAAGGGATATAAGCTCTCTCTGGCTGTTTTCAGAATCACTTTTTCAGATGTTGAGAGAATGGAAGAAAGGAAAAAGAACATGTTTCTTGTTCATCCAACTGAGAACTGGAATAAGTTTGTAGAGCCATTTTTGAAAGCCCAACAGAGATCCAGAATATTTGGGAGTTCTGTGCATTTAGGAATATAGCAGTTGCGATAGCATTTAGACTTATATACCCGCCCCACAGTGCTTTACAGGACTCTCTGGGCTGTTTACAATGTCAGCACACTGCCCCCAATTCACAAATCATGAATTGTGAAAGTCCATCAATGTATTAGGAAGCGTTACAGCACTTCAAAGCATGATTATCGGTCACAGCGTAGCATGTTGTGTCTTAACGCCTGGAGAGCAGGCTACACCAGTTCCTTCCTTCCTTCCTTCCTTCCTTCCTTCCTTCCTTCCTTCCTTCCTTCCTTCCTTCCTTCCTTCCTTCCTTCCTCCCTCCCTCCCTCCCTCCCTCCC
>NW_015407743.1:0-2297 GCF_001527695.2 Protobothrops mucrosquamatus
CGGAACGCGGCGGAACCGCGTTCCGGCACCTTTTTCCGGGCCGGCCGCACCGGAAATAGCCCCTCCCACACCGGAAATAGCCCCTCCCAAATTTTACTTGCATTCCTGTTCTCTAAAGGGGCGGTCCTAGGGTTTGATGAGGGCGTGGCCAGGTTTGAGTTCCGCCACCTTTTCTCCGAGAAAAAAAGCCCTGGACAGATGTATCTTTTATGACTATTCCAAACACAAAGTAGAAATTACGAGAAATCTATAATCCTGTCGTAGCAAAATCCAGCAAACATAGATTTTGCAGGATTTAATTTGTTCCGCTGTAAGTTAAGAAGGATATCCTAGTCAATACAGTACTTAATGTTTGAAAAAAAAAACCAACACAGCTGTAATCTTTCAATCATTGCCTATATTAAAGGAAATTGCACCACTCATTGGCTTTCACTTTTAAGAAAACTCTCATTATGGATGTCAAAACTAATTGCAAGTAGAGGAATTGCTATGCCTTGTCACCTTCACAATAAAACCACTATGAAATATTGGACTGAGTAGAAAGGGATTTCAGCAAATTTGCAGATAATATCAAGCTGGCAGGAATACACAACATCTTAGATCAGAGGTCCCCAACCTTTTGGGCACCAGGAACCGGTTCCGTGGAGAGAGGTTTTTCCACGGACTGGAGGGAGCGTGGTTTTGTGTGCTGCCTGCATCCCGCAAATGGGGCTTTGCATGTTTGTGCGGACTGATTGCTGGCATGCTGCGGCCCGGTACTGGTCCACAAACCGGGGGTTGGGGACCCCTCTCCTAGATGATAGGCTCATGATCCAGAAGGATCTCAGCAGACCTGAACACTGGCCCCTATCTAACAAAATGAAATTCAATTGTGAGAAAAGTAAGGCTTTACACTTAGGCAAGAAAAACAAATGTACAGGTATAGAGTTGGTGGGACCTGGCTTAATAGCAGTAACTGCAAGAGGGATCTAGGAGTCCTAGTGGACAATCATTTCAATATGAGCCATCAGTGTGCGGCAGCTGCCAAAAAGGCAAATGCAGTCCTAGGCTGCATTAACAGAGGGATAGAATCGAGATCACACGAAGTGTTAATACAACTTTATAATTCCTTGGTAAGACCACACTTGGAATATTACATCCAGTCTTGGTCACCACAATACAAAAAGATGTTGAGACTCTGTAAAGAGTGCAGAGAAGAACATCAAAGATGATTAGGGGTCTGGAGGCTAAAGCATATGAAGAACAGTTTCAGGAATTAGGTATGTTTAGTCTAATGAAAAGAAGGACCAGGGGTGGCATGATTGGAGTGCTCCAATATTTGAGGCACTCCCACAAAAAAGAGGGGGTCAACCTATTTACCAAAGGACCAGAAGGCAAGAAAAGAAGCAATGGATGAAAACTAATGGAGGAGAGAACTAAGAAGAAACTTCTTAACAATGAGAACAATTAACCGGTGGAACAGCTTGCCTTCACTGGAGGTTTTTAAGAAGAGATTGGACAGTCATTTGTCCAGAATGTTATAGAGTCTCCTGCTTGTGCAGGAGGTTGGACTAGAGCAGGGGTCTTCAAACTTGGCTCTTTTATGACTTGTGGACTTCAACTCCCAGAATTCCTCAGCCAGCGTGCCTGGCTGAGGAATTCTGGGAGTTGAAGTCCACAAGTCATAAAAGGACCAAATTTGAAGACCCTTGGACTAGAAGGTCTCCAACTCTATCATTCTGTTAAGTGACTGCCCTACAGTCACCCAGTGATTTTCACAACTGAAAATGGACTGGTTTTCTCCACTTCCTGCTTAACTACTACATTACACATTTAATTTTGATGTCTTCCATTTTGGCTATATCTGGTAAGTCAAGATGCATTTTACTGTAGCTGTGAAAGAGGTTCACCACAACATAGTTGTTTAGCTTGGTATGTGCTTTCAGGGTCATCTGTATATTATTGATTTAGTCAGTTGAAGCTTTTATTTGCCAGCCTCTGACACAGACACTGATTTCTAAACGTTTAGCTATGCATTTGGCAATTCTCAGCCACAAAGGAATGTGTATCAGTCTGAAAAACACAACAGTCAGCAGTCTTTTGCCCCAGTAAGCATGAGAAACTTGAAGAAAGCAAAGTTAACAAGGGCAAGGGGGAAAGAAGAGAAATATGCCAGATGTCACTCTCTGTCACACGGCTCTGAGCAACTATCATAGCTCTTCTGTGCATTTAGTAAAATGTATAGTCCAGGGGTAGGCAACCTTGGCTCTTTTATGACTCAACTCCCAGAATTCCTGAGCCACCATGGCTCAGCTTGG
>NW_015407744.1:0-2297 GCF_001527695.2 Protobothrops mucrosquamatus
CACTATCACTAGGCACAATCCATGTGTTTGTGTGAGTGTGAAGGATCAATTTATAATGAATAGTTTAACACTAAGGCAAGATATGTTGTCCTGATTACTGAACATGTGCATCAATATGTGTGAAAGTATTATTATAGAGTTGTTAAACATACGTTAAAAATCTTCTTGATTTTTTTGAAACAGATCAAGCCATCCTCTTAGCTGAAATTAAAATAATTTTATATAGATCTTATCAAGCAATGAAACACATGAGCTGAAAATTATTACACCAAAAGCTAAGAAAATAGAATGAATGATTGCAAGTCTTACCTAAATAAGTAATTTACAACAATCAGATGTTAGTATACCTTGGTAGAATACAGTATTTGCAGGGTTTGAAAAGTTTATGGATAATTTTTTTTAAAAAAAAATTCTGGTAGAAAGGAGAAAGGTTGTATGCAGTCTATTCTGAGAAAAGAATATTTGTCAAAATAAGTGAAAACAGCATATTTTTATAAGCATAGTTTTTTCCACATTGTTTTATGGAAATAAGAGTTGAGTGCATCAGAACAAATATCAGTTTAATATAGGAAGAGTGGGTTACTTAGTGACCAGTATGAAAGAAGTACTTTCAAATACAAAGGTGTTTTATTCATACAGAGATAGAATTGCAGAACAAATACAGTATATGAAGGAAGAGTGAGTATGTTAAAAAGACACACTCTGGACGGAGTTATTGGTATCTTCAAAGAGAAATGAAATGTGAAAAAAGGCAAACTATGAACTGGCGTATGGATATTCTGGGAGAAAGGGTATTTTGTATTATTGCAAGGTATAGTAAATGGCATTGCATGAATTACATTCAGCTATTTATTTTGCTTTCAACATATCCTTAAATACTGCTTACTATTTTTCACTCTTTTTAATGAGAACACCTTGGATAATATTACTTCCCTGAACAGGGAGGGTGAGATGGGCATTTACATTTAGATGGGCCTCAACTTTTTACTTTTATGTAACAATATATACTAGCCATTTCAATAACAATAAACCTATTAATAGCAAAACCCAAAGTCAAAGTTTCATTTGTTTTCCCACCTCAAGCACAAAATCCAAAAGTGATTTCCAAGTGGAAACAATGTTGTCTGTACTCTTTTCTTTGGATAGAGCAGTCAATTTAGTCAACCCTTCTAATTCCACCAGTTTTTCCAGCCAGTCATCCATTGTGGGAATGAGAGTATCTTTCAATTTTTGTGCATAGAGCATTCTTGCTGATGTCAGCATATATAATAACAAAGTTCCATTTTTTCCCAATTCTTTGTCTATTAAGCCTAAAAGAACAAAATGGCTGAAATAGTTGAATTAACTTGTTATCTTTTATTTTTTATTTGATTTATACCCTTCCTTTATTTTTCCAATTTCATGTGACACGCATGATGTATTTACCTCCTCTTTACTTAACCATGTTAAGTAGTTTGGGTGACAGGGAATGAAAGACCCAAAGCCACCAAGTACGCTTTCTTGCTTATGGGAAACTGAGAACTTTTGCTTTCTCAATTTTTTTTTTATATTGAAAATTTTATAAAATTTTACAATATAAATCCCCCCTTCCCCAACCCACCCTTCCACTCCCCCCTCCCTCCCCCCTCACTTCCCAGTGCCAATCACAGAGTTAACAATAAAATAATCATACTCTAACTAACATTAATCAACTATTAAAATAACATATCTATAACCTCCTTTAACTCTCTTTTAAACAAATATACAGTTATTAAAAACAATAATAATAACATCACTTTAATAATTAAAAATAGTACTAAATAAACTATTCTAACCTTTATATAACAATAATACTCTAAAATTCACTCAAAAACCAAATGATATTTTTGGTCCCATATTTGCACTCAATATAATCTATCCATCTTCTCCAAACCAAAATATATCTTTCTTGTGAATAGTCCTTCACATAAGCGGAAATCTTGGCCATTTCTGCTAAATTCGAAACTTCAAGTGACCATTCTTCTATAGTGGGTAAACGTTCCGTTTTCCAATATTGAGCTACTAGTAGTCTTGCAGCAGTTATAAAGTTCAACATCAATTCCATTTCTTTTACATCCAAGTCTTCCATAATACCCAACAAAAATATCTGCGGCTTAAACTTTATCTTTTTCTTAAAAATATTTTGAATATTCCACCATATCTTAATCCAAAATGCTTTAACTTCCCTACATGTCCACCAAATATGAAAATAAGTTGCATCTAAATTTCCACATCTCCAACACTTAGGTTGTAGATTAGGATACATACAAGACAATTTT
>NW_015407745.1:0-2297 GCF_001527695.2 Protobothrops mucrosquamatus
TGTTTTTACTGGATTATTGTCAATTTATTGCTGTTGTAGAAAACTGCCCTATGAATGTAATTAGCACTAGCTCTTATATGCCACTTCATAGTGCTTTTACAGCCCCCTCTAAGCAGTTTACAGAGTCAGCATATTGTCCCCCAAAATTGTATCCTCATTTTATCAACCTCGGAAGAATGGAAGGCTGAGTCAACCTTGAGCTGGTAAGAATCGAACTGCTGTCAGTTGGCAGAATTAGCCTGTAATGCTGCATTCTAACCACTGCACCACCACAGCTCATTACTAATTCTTTATAGGTTTTTTATATTTCCAAATAGAAATATGAAATAATTCCTGGATATTTTTTTCTTTCAGGAAGCTACAAGTAAACATACTGATATCTCATTAAAAGGTATTTGCACATATTTGGGTGATGACTGGTATTGCCAAGTCCCTATGTAAAAACTCTGTCCATATTCATAGGCTTATATTCTAAATGTTATTACACAGAAGGAAAAAAAATAGGAAAATGAAAAAAAATATGGTCAGATATTTGGCTTTCCATCTTCCCCTCTGCTGAAACCTGAGAAAATCTTACCCTGGTTCATAGTTCTAAGGGGAATGTTGACAGCCCCCTGCCTTAATTCCAATGTAAAAACCTCCACATTTCCCTCTGAAATAAATATTTAATAATCTTGAGAAAATGAAGATTAGCATAGAAAAAGTCTTATTAGGTTTTCATTCCCAGGCCTACCTCCATGTCCTACGGATGACATCAAGTACTCCAGAGTATCTATTATGCTGATCCTGGAGACGTGCCCTCACAACCTGATACGGGTATGTTGCTGTGACTGCAAATATTTTGGATAATGCTGCCATGGTAATATATTCTAAAGTGTTCTAAAAATGGAAAGGGATCAATATTAGTTCTCAACTACTTTGCAAAATCAAAGAAATGTATCATTTTAAACTGAGCACCGTATTATTTTTTCAGTCTTTATACAAATGTTGCTCCAAAGTCATGGTGATAGTTTACACAGCTGTGCAAAGCAGTGGAAGAGATGCTTCACGAAAGGCTGATGGGGGTGAGACACCCTTATGCAAAATTGAGGTAGCTGCCCCTGGAAAGCTTGCTGCAATTTCTCTTTCCCAAATTGCCAGTGCATGTGATCTTTTAGGTATTTGTTTCAACATGCAGAAATAAAAAAAAAAGAAAAACACCAGATACATCTGCAATAGCTCATGTTTAAATACAGCACTAAATTCTAAGTAATGTTGGTAACTTTCTTCATTATTTTGATGGACAGTTCAAAAACAGAGGAATACGTATCAATACAAGACAATAATCGAAGGCAGCACCATCTTTCCATTACAACATAATACACTTTTTTTTAACCATGCCCCTTGATGGATAAATTCACCGTTCTTCATAACATTATACCTTCCAAATATGCTTTTCAGCCTTTAATGACAGAAATGCAGCAAAATCTTGATGGAAAAAGAACAAAGCTCCTGCCATGACATCAGTTGGTATATCCAGTAATAAACAAGAAAGTCAAAATAGGTAAAAATCCACCATCATATGCAAGAGTAATAATAATAATAATAATAATAATAATAATAATAATAATAATATAGTAAAGTTGGAAGGGACCTTGGAGGTCATCTAGTCCAACCCCCTGCTCAGGTAGGAAACCCTATACCATTTCAGACAAATGGCTGTCCAGTCTCAAAAACTTCCAGTGTTGGAGCATTCACCGCTTCTGGAGGCAGGTTGTTCCACTGATTAATTGTTCTCACTGTCAGGAAGTTTCTCCTTAGTTCTAGGTTGCTTCTCTCCTTGCTTAGTTTCCACCCGTTGCTTCTTGTCCTGCCTTCAGGCACCTTGGAAAATAGCTTGACTCCCTCTTCTTTGTGGCAGCCCCTGAAATATTGGAACACTGCTATCATGTCCCCCCTCGTCCTTCTCTTCATTAAACTAGACATACCCAATTCCAGCAGCCGTTCCTTATATGCTTTAGCCTCCAGTCCCCTAATCATCTTTGTTGCTCTTCTCTGTACTCTTTTTAGAGTCGCAACATCTTTTTTACATTGCGGTGACCAAAACTGGATGCAGTACTCCAAGTGTGGCCTTACCAAGGCATTGTAAAGTGGTATTAACACTTCACGTGATCTTGATTCTATCCCTCTGTTAATGCAGCCTAGCACTGTGTTGGCCTTTTTGGCAGCTGCAGCACACTGCTGGCTCATATTTAGGTGATTGTCCACTAGGACTCCGAGGTCCCTCTCACAGTTACTACTATTGAGCAAGGTACCCC
>NW_015407746.1:0-2297 GCF_001527695.2 Protobothrops mucrosquamatus
TTTAACAAATGTGTATTCACAGGTCTTTGTCTAGTGTTCCCCTGCTGGGTGTTAAGCAACTAAAAAAATATCACTGGGTGTCTTTGAACTGAAGAGATATTCGCCTTTTGTGTATGTGTGCCTGTGTATACACTGGCATCAGCTTTCCAGCTTTGCAAAGTTAGAAATTGTTCGGTGTGGTGGTTAAGGTGCTGGCCTACAAACCAGGAGACAGTGAGTTCTAGTCCTGCCTTAGCCATGAAAGCCAGCTGGGTGACTTTGGGCCAATCACCAGGAGACAGTGAGTTCTAGTTCCACCTTAGTCATGAAATCCAGCTGGGGGACTTTGGACCAATCACCAGCAGATTGTGAGTTCTAGTCCTGCCTTAGTGATCAAAGCCACAGCTGGGTGACTTTGGGCCAATCACCAGGAGACGGTGAGTTCTAGTCCTCCCTTAGTCATGAAAGCCACAGCTGGGTGACTTTGGGCCAATCACCAGGCGACTGTGAGTTCTAGTCCCACCTTAGTCATGAAATCCAGCTGGGTGACTTTGGGCCAATCACCAGGCGACTGTGAGTTCTAGTCCCGTCTTAGTGATGAAAGTCACAGCTGGGTGACTTTGCGCCAATCACTAGGAGACCGTGAATTCTAGTTCCACCTTAAGCATGAAAGCTGGCTGGGTGGCCAGGTATCACCTGGAAGCTCTGAGTTCAAATCAGGATTCTATCTCCGTTTTGAAACATCGGCTTTAAACTGCCAAGGGGCGCTTTATATATGGCTTGATTTGAAAGTGACTTGATCGGACTGCTGTGGAATTGAACTTGTAAACTGAATCTTTTGCTCAGCCCAGCTTGGTAGACAACCCATATTCTAACTAGCAAAATTTGGGACAAGGCGATTCTTGCCATCTTCTAAACTTGACATTCTACCCAATTTTCCCATGACCGAAGGAGAACTTCCCAAGATCAACTTTTGGGGTTTTTTTGTGTTGTTTTTGCTTCAGTTTTGGAAATTCAGCAGTTGGACACCTAGATTGCCCCGCACGATTGGTGTTTCTCAACCTCGTCAACTTTAGGAGGTGTGGCCTTCAGCTGGATGGACAAATGGACGAAGGGGTGGGTAGAAAAGTAGATGGATGGACGGGCAAATGGACAGACAGATGAGCAAGCTGATGGGCAGACAGACTGACCACTGATGGTTAGATAGAAGATGGACAAATGGATGGGTGACTGGTGGACAGACTGATAGATGAATAAGCAGCTGGACAGATGGGTGGACCGTCTTTCCCCATTCTTGTTTGGAGATGTGTTTATGGCGTTGGCTTCATTTGGATAGTAAGGAGAACCTGGAAGAACATCCCAACTTCATTTCCAAGGAACAGCTTATGGGAATTACGGAGTTACGTTATAAAGCTAGTGGGATTATTTGTATTCCTGATTAGACCCCCAACCTGAAATCGGATGTAATTAGAGCTTCTTGAAAATATCTCTGAAAACCATTGAGGTAAACCATAGAGATAATATATGTAGCTCCAGCTATTAAAGAATCCCTGCTGGATTTTAATGCCTCCGTATTAATAATGCAGCCAACCTTCCTTTGGCTCAAGGCAATTTGAGTTTTTGGCTGGCTGCCATTGTCTACCAGCCCTTCAGGCTTTCTGTTGAACACACATATTTCTGAAACCTTCATGAACCGAGGGCGGACAAGCTTGGATTATGCCAGTTTCACCGGAGGTGACTAGCGAGGAAAGGGAACCTAGGAGACATTGATGCCATGTTGAAAATAATCTTGCTGAAGCACAGGAGAAGTAGGGCCCATACTTTTGGGATGAGGTCAGCAAGGTGTTGTGTGTCTCAAGGGTTTGTCTATCACCCCGATTCAGCAGTTTCCCATCTCCTTGAGTGAAATTCTAAAGGAAGATCTCAGGTGGGAATCCTTCCTTCCAAATGTCCACGCTAGAAGCACTTCAAGTGCGCTTCAAGGTGCTGATTATTATCTTTAAAGCGCTCCATGGCATCGGACCTGGTTACCTTCGAGACCGCCTCCTGCCACAGATTACCCCCCACCGACCTGTACGCTCTCACAGAGTGGGTCTCCTCAGGGTGCCATCAGCCAGAGAGTGCCGGCTGGCGACCCCAAGGGGGAGGGCCTTCTCTGTGGGAGCCCCCACCCTCTGGAACGAACTGCCCCCAGAGATCAGGGTGATCCCTGATCTCCCTTCCTTCCGCCGCGCCCTCAAGACGTGGCTGTTCCAACTAGCGGGACTGGCCTGAGGGATTTTAAAGGGGGTTTTAATTACTTTTAAATTGGACATATT
>NW_015407747.1:0-2297 GCF_001527695.2 Protobothrops mucrosquamatus
AATTGAGTTAGGGTGCAGAGAGCCAATGCCTCATCAATCTTCAAACGCTTCGCCCTCGTTAAGACTGGATTACCAGCAGGAAGGGGCGTGACAAGTTTTGCATACTTGGTCTCAAGAGCAGGCAGACAAAGGAAACCCATTGGTGGAGTCTCCGTCTCCGTACTGAGAAAAGGCGTTCAGGTAAGACCAACGCCCCATCACTGGGATCAGAGGTTTAGTCTTATGAGCTTTTGGATTCATGTGGAGCCCATCCTCAGGGAATTTGTCTCCAGCAAAGTTGTGCTTTGGGCTATTCCCTGGCACAAACAGCCAGGGAAGTGATTGAAGCCTGGAAAAGGGGCCCATAGTCAGTCAACAAGAGTGCTGATTTACCACCAGCTTATCAAGAACTTAGGAGGCGAGAGCTTGGCAGCACAAGGAAACAACAGCCAAGGACTTAATAGCCAGCCATCAACACCCCAATCAACATCTAAAAAGCCACATGCAACCGGCACCACATAAATATCACACACAGAATACCCCAAGAGAGAAGTTCCCTGAGGATGGGCTCCAGCATGGAAGCTCAGAACTTATGGTCCCAGTGACCCACCCAGATATTTTAATTTTTAATAATAATTTTCATGTATATTTTATACAAAACTATATTGTTTTATATAGTTATTTTATTTGATTGTTCTATACAACCTAGTGCAGGGGTAGGCAACCTTGGCTCTTTTATGACTGGTGGACTTCAACTCCCAGAATTCCTGAGCCAGCATGGCTGGCTCAGGAATTCTGGGAGTTGAAGTCCACCAGTTATAAAAGAGCCAAGGTTGCCTACCCCTGACCTAGTGTCACTTCTTGGGAGATGGGCAGCCGTATCAATTTGGTCAACAAAATAAATAAATAAACCATCAGTTTCTTTGTTTTATTCCAGATTATTACACGAATGTGCGTTAGAAGTTGCCTCAGAAAGAATAATTCCAATCTGTTACGTTGTCTCATCACAGCGGACAATAAAAGAAAGATGATATTATGAAAGGAATATTATTAATTATGCAATTCAAATGTTCACGTCCTATCTCGATGTCCTTCTTTTTTTAATAAAAACAATTTTACTGCAGCTACTGAAGTCTCAAGCTGTGAGCATTATTAGTAGCAATAACTGGAGTTAATGAACACTGGAATTAGAAGTTTAAACTAACTTTATACCGCTCCTTGCAATATGTATTTATTTCTAGAGTCAGTATAAATGGGGCAACTTTAGCTATCTTGTGGCGTGCCCTCTTTTTCCTGATGAAAATCAGATATCCCAAAATAGGAGATGTTATTATTCATTTTTGAATGGACACCCAGTAGTTGGAAATACTGGCTGTAGTCAAGCATGCGTATCTTGCACATTTTTTTGAAGATTTTTTTAAACCAGTTTTTACACCAGTTTGGTCTAGTGGTTAAGGCACTTGGTTTAGAAACCAGGAGACGGTGAGTTCTAGTTCCACCTTAGGCATGAAAACTGGCTGGGTGACTTTGGGCCAATCACCAGGAGACTGTTAGTTCTAGTCCCGCTTTAGGAATGAATGCCAGCTGGGTGACTTTGGCCCAATCACTAGGAGACGGTGAGTTCTAGTCCTGCCTTAGGCAAGAAAAAGATGGCTGGATGACTTTGGGCCAGTCATTCTCTCTCTCTCTCTAAGTCCAACTCCCCTCACAGGATTGTGATTGTGGGGAAAATAGGGAGGAGAAAGTAGTATTAACGTATGTTTGCTGCCTTGAGCTATTTATAAAGATAATAAAGGTGGGATATAAATCAATATATATAAATAAGCAAAGGCTGGAGCCTATCAGAGAATAGCAATTTGTGTCCTGTGCTGACTTGTGTATAGACCAGGGGTAGGCAACCTTGGCTCTTTTATGACTCGTGGACTTCAACTCCCAGAATTCTGGGAGTTGAAGTCCACGAGTCATAAAAGAGCCAAGGTTGCCTACCCCTGGTATAGACAGTATTAACGTTGAGATCTCCGTGCATTCTGGGATTCTATGAAGCAATATTCAGACATTTTCCAGACACCAATTAAATTAAATTCATGGGGTGATGTGGAGTATTGAATGTAGGCACCAGCCATTCATCAACCTCTTCCATGTCCAGCTGCCATGGTAGTTAAGCCAAGGCTGCCATGGTAGTTAATCTGGGCTGGTTAGAGATTAATGTGCAGTGGGTTTATAAACAGAAATTTAAAAAGCTTTCTTTCTCACCGCTACCCACATCAATTTTGAACATTTTCAAATCTGTAAGCATGCTAAAGGGTTTTGTCAAAGTA
>NW_015407748.1:0-2297 GCF_001527695.2 Protobothrops mucrosquamatus
ACTGCAAACTGCACACTGCAAGGAGAGATCAAGAATGTAGTCTGTGGTCATGCAGCAGGAAACAAACTGGTCCGGAATACAAAGTGTCCAGGTTACAAGAGCACACTATCTCAAGATTTCACGTTTGTTCCTGGCAAATACCCCACCCCACAGCATCTCCTTAAATCCTACTCTCCAGGTGTGCCTTGTGGAGTGGGGCGGGACACTCTCCTCCCGACCAAGTGAGCCTGCCTCCGTTGTTCCCTCCTCCTCTCTGCTCTCCTTGCTCTAGGATCAGGAGGGGAGAGGCCTTGCTCCTCGCCTGAACTCTGCCTTCCCTGTTCCAAACCTGAAGGGCCCTGGCCTGCCTCAGCCTGATCCTCCCTACAATCCTCCGAAGCCACAGACACCCCCTCCTGGGCCTCAACAGGGAACTCCATGTCTTCCTCGGAGTCAGGCTCAGACAGAGGCATGACAAGTTCAATCTTGACCTGCTCAAGGTTGACTCAGCCTTCCATCCTTCTGAGGTCAGTAAAATGAGGACCCAGATTGTTGAAGGCAATATGCTGATTCTGTAAACTGTTTAGAAAGGGCTGTAAAGCACTGTGAAGTGGTACATGAGTCTAACTGCTATTGCTATTGCTAATATTCCTTTTTTTCTGATTTATGCACTCACTTGCTTACAATAGACCTCTATTGCTGCAATTGCTATTGAACTGTGTTAAAACTCCTGTCAACTGTGATCTGGAAGTAAAAACACAAAAAGTGGGCACAGAATTAAGCAGAGGAAAATGGCTGAGTCGGGCAGCTGCAAGAGCAGCCCTAGGGCCGTTCTTTTATGTTGGAGCCCAGAGTTTTGTAGGCCACAAAGTCATTCTGATACCCTCAGCTGAGACATAGGATTGCAAACCAATCAATCAACACGTATAGATAAAATTGGAAGAAAGTAAGACACCACCTTAACCTTTATCCAAGGAAGCCAGAATGATTGATATAGGATGCAAAGCTAATGACAGTAGCTATAAATGTCCCATTTTATATTGTTATCCTGCTGTTCGTTGCTGTCAGCCCTTCACTGATCTTTTCTCTTGCAATCACAATATCTAACTCTGAAATATTTTTTTCCCCAACTCATGGACTCACAATTATGATCCAGTGATGTTATTACTTATGCCCAATTCTTTGATTTATCACATTATAAAACAGTTACAAATCTGGTAGGTGCAAAGCTACAGTATTTGTTTATCATACAATAAAGGCTGTTTAATGGCATATCCTCTGCATAGATAGGTATTTCTTCTTGATGTTTATTCATAAATTGGGCCATGTATTCTGTAATTGAGTGGAATGGGATTTACACCCAGGGAAAAAAATTGTAGATAGATTATCTGCTTAATTATTTATTACAAATTAGATATTAGCACTATGTGCTGCTTCTTTACATCATAGTCACTCTATATTGAAAAATGATAGATCCATGGGGAGATACTCAAGACATGAGTCTACTCTACTCTACCTCTCTCCTTACCCTTTCTCTTGTGAAAATTCATTATTTATGCAGATAAAAACATTATTGAAGTGTGACATTAAGTTCAACAAGGAATCACATTTAATGAGATTTAGCAACTTTCACCCTTATAGTTGCTTTCCTGTAATTCTTCCAAATTGTCACAAATTATAAAACACTGCACAAGACTAATTTTTGTTGCTCATCTTGTGACTTTCCATTCTATTCTCCAGGGACATCACTGAATGCATTGCCAAATAACTTTGCCATAGTTGTCTTTAAGGGTGACAACAGCACCAAATGCTTTAATTGCTATGCAAAACTTAAATACAAATAGATATAGCCATATATATTACTTTTCAATGTGAAGCAAAAGAGAGAGAGAGAAAAATAGAAGAAGTCACAACTAAAAATTTAGCAGAGGGATTTTTTAAAAAAAAATATCCAGGTACCATCACGATACTTCCTCATGTCTTTGGCTGCCATCTATAAAAGTTTAATAGATATGGAATAGACTTATTTAATAGATCTGTGTAACGCATTTGGAAGGGTGCACTATATAAGCTTTTCTCAAAGCATTATATCTTCCAAAAGGTTGTATCTTCCAGAAGGTTGTATCTTCCAGAAGGTTCAACAGTGCTACTTCAAGGTCCTTTCTCTATAGCAGGGGTTCCCAACCGGGGATGCGAGACGATATTCCAGGGGGTGCGAAAACGTGGGTTTAGAAGTTTCAAAATTATAGAGTATATACATAATTGGTTTTGAACTTTTGTAAAGGGTGCCAGAATATATCAGAAGCATTCTAGGGGTG
>NW_015407749.1:0-2297 GCF_001527695.2 Protobothrops mucrosquamatus
TGGAACGAACTACCCCCCGAGATCCGGACGATTCCGGATCTCTTAACCTTCCGCCGCGCCCTCAAGACATGGCTTTTTCAACAAGCGGGCCTGACCTAGGGTGAGTTTTAAATAGGGACAATTTTTAACGATTTTAAAGAGCCACAGCTACCAATATTTGGGTTTTAATTGGTTTTTAGTAGGGGAATTTTTTTTTTTTATTTTTTTTTTTTTTGTATGATGTTTTAATATGCTGTGAGCCGCCCTGAGTCCCATGGGGAGAAGGGCGGCATATAAATCCTAAAAAAATAAAAAAAAATAAAAAATAAAAAATGGATAAATCAATTGAAAAACTATTTGGGACACTATTTCTTTGCATGGAGACTGCTGCAAGGATTGTACCTGCAAAGCACTGTAAAGGAAAGGAGATGCCAACTTTTGAAGAATGGATGTTAAAATTGACTGAATTATTAGGGATGGCAAAATTAACTGCTTTGATTAGAGACAAAGGACTACTAAGTTTTATAAGAGACTGGAAGCCATTTGTGGACTTTCTACGAGTTCAATAGAATAACATATAGTTAACAGAGAGATTTGAAGATTAGTGTAATGTTTGGGCTAACCTGTTCACTGTTTATAAAAGATAGATAGATAGATAGATAGATAGATAGATAGATAGATAGATAGATAGATAGATAGATAGATAGATAGATAGATAGATAGATAGATAGATAGATAGATAGATAGATAGACGGACAGACGGACGGACGGACGGACGGACGGACAGACAGACAGACAGACAGACAGACAGACAGACAGGGAGGGAGGGAGGGAGGGAGGGAGGGAGAGGGAGATGTTGGGTCGATTTTATTATCAGATAGAGATCTCTTCATCTGGAATATTTGTTTATATAACATAATTTTTTTGTTAAATAAGGATAGAAAGTGTATAACTATTTATAGACCTGTTATGTAAAGGAAGGAGAATTTATCAGGTGCTGTTATTTTATTTTCAGCATCCAGCCAGGTTAGATTTTTTTTATGTTCAAAGTTAGACTTATTTGATATTTGGGTCTTTTTTTTTCTTCTTTTGTACACAATTTTCTTTGTTGATGTTGTTAGAGTTGGATGTGTGCTTTTCTGAGTTTTCTTGCTTTGTAGCTTATTCTTGTTGATAAAACACAATAAATATATATAACAAAAATAAAAAAAAAATCTACTTGACATATCCGTCTCATCAAAGCATGTGTTTCTATACATCATCTTTGTTATTGTGGCAACAAGAAGGGAATTGTGTATGTTCTTTTTTCTTTTTGTACTTTATGAGGTGGACTTTGAAGCCAATGACTCTCACGCAGTCTATGTTCAGTTTTGTTTTCATGGTATAATTTAAATGATGTTGTCTGTATGTCCTTCAGTAGTCAAGGTTCAGTGCGACTAGGAGTCATACATACTTTTATAGCAATCAGTTTTTGCTATAAAAGAAAGTAATTAAAATCCCCAGTTCTAACCTAACATCACCCTAGGCTTCAATATCTATAATGACTATTTTAGTCCAAGATATACCTACATACTGTATCTAGAATCTAAATTCTTCTAACTGCTCCCATTCTAAAACTGCTCTGTCAAACAGTCTGCCATTTATTTTCTTTTTATAATGATAATAATGATAAAGTTGGAAGGGACCTTAGAGGTCACCTAGTCCAACCTCCTGCTCAGGCAGGAAACCCTATACCATTTTGGACAAATGGCTGTCCAGTTTCTTCTTAAAAACTTCCAGTGTTGGCGCATTCACCGATTCTGGAGGCAGGTTGTTGAATCAGTGTTCAGGTCTTTAACATCACATCTAGTTTTTATTTCATCCTTTGTCCCTTTCACTTTATAGAAAAGTAGCAACATGAGGGGTTTTCATCTCTGAAAAACCCCAATAATGTAATATGACCATTTAACCAAGCCAGTTAAAACTATAATGTTCTGCTTCTTTTCCCACATCTTGAAGATCAAGAATACAGAGTTATTTAAATGTCTACTGCAATCTGTTCTATAGTTTTGCAAAAGAAGAACAGAACAAAAATAGACCTTGAGTCACTCATCTTCTCTATAATTATGAACTTCTGCACCAAACTGGGGAATTCCCAGGGCCATTATTATTATTGACAGAGGCTTTAAGCATCTCTCCTGGCCTTCAGAAATCGGGGGACTATAGAGATAGCATGCTATTCTAGGCCAGGCACTGAGGCTTTAACCTGCATTTACCTGGCTTTTAATTCATCACTTTGTTCTGCAGGTCAAGGGTGTGCTAACAATAATGTGGGATCT
>NW_015407750.1:0-2297 GCF_001527695.2 Protobothrops mucrosquamatus
ATATATATATATATATATATATATATATATATATATATATATATATATATATATAGTTAAAAATATTGTGAAGGAATATTGTGAAGGTTTCACATTGCATGTGGCTATTTTGTCATCCTTCGGTAGGTCTGTTTAGTAAGTCTTCTTAAATGTACTGTACAAAAACATATACCATAGAAAATGAATTGTTCACTAGCAAAGAAAGTGCTTCTTTTTTATTTTTGCACTGAAGTTACATTACAGTCCCCATTCCCCCACCCCTTTTTTTTTGTACTGTACTGATTTACATTGCTGATTTGTATTGTTCTTATACTGGCCTCCTTTTTTAAAAAGAAGATTTGATATTTGTGTAAAATTGTATTGTTTTTCTATACAGAATGGAATCATATGGTGAACATATATTTTATCATGTTAGCTTCCTAAACTGGTAGATGCACTTAAGTAACACAAATGTTCATATGCACATTTTCAAAACCTACAAGCATATATTTCTAAATAAATGATTCTGCAACACTGGAGCCCCTCTGTATCTGACTGATGATCACCAGAGGGCAGGAATGCTAGATTCCTCTGCTGACATCAACCGGTTGTTAGATATTTGCAGTAGTCCAAGTATGATTCATAATTTCAGAAGCTGGAAAAGTATAAACGATCAGGAAACCTGTAGTCTTTAGGTTGAAAAATGTGCAAATAAACACTGTAGTATTTTAAAAAAACCTTAAGTTTTAAATTGTTTATTATAAAAATCTATTAATGCCTGTAGCCACATAAAGGATATATTGGGCCACAAAGAAAATTTGGGTAGAGGATATAGCGCTTATTGAATGATGCAAATCTCCAACACCGAGCTGCTTCTTTGTCGCACTGGCAAATTATGTTTTGACATCTGTCTAGAACAGCATCTGAAAAAAAGGAATGAAAAAGATACTACTGCTGGTTATGATGCTTATCTATGAAATTGGCATTTATTAAGATGTATAATCATAAAAGATAAAGGATTTTTCTGTTTGAAATTATTTGAACATCACACAACAGTTATAATAAAATTCATATGCATTAGCCCACTCTATCTAACAATTACATAATATCTATTTCAATGTATATGTTAAAACAATGCCCTGTACACTCCATGTTCATTTTTATTTGTAAAGCCCTATCTCATACATCCACTTTAAAAAAAACATTTTTCTAGGCCTTTCTATGAAAACTCAGCTTGGAATTTAAGAATCAAAAGGGTCATTCAGGAGGGCAGGGTCTCAAAAACAGGTGACTCTCCAGAAATCTAAACTTCTGAGTAATATGAAGTTTGAAAAAGAAAACGCCTTTTTCACTAAGGATTTTAACTCTTGCTACTCTTTTGTACTCTGAGGTAAAATTGTAATTTTAAAGAAATCCACAGTCATGGTACTCTGTTAGGAGTGATGATACAGCTTTCCATCCTTCCGAGGTCAGTAAAATGAAAACCCAGATTGTTGGAGGCAATTCGCTGACATTGTAAACCGCTCAAAGAGTGCTTTAAAGCACCGTGGAGCAGTAGATATGTCTAAGTGCTATTGCTATTGCTGTTATGGGGGTTGATGATCAAGAACTGCCTTTTATGTTGAGAAGTGTCCAATTGCAAAGCTCACAATAGGCAGGGCACTGGAGAGGGCTGGGGTTTTGCAGAGTTTTCAGGACTGGTTTGTTTTTTAAAAGTTCTGTTCAGTCTATTTTGAACTGAACACTACAGTTTCAATATGTCATGAGCCTCAAAGAAACAAAACTGTAGCACTATTTTTAGTCATCACAGTCAAGATGTAGCTACAATGAATGGCCTGCATCCCTGACATCACTGGAATTTGCCCATGTGTTTTATGAATTGCAGCATAAAAAAATCTGTAGCAGTTCAACACTGTTTATATATTTTACTTTATTTACCGTACATATTTAGATTTCTGTCCAGAACTTTACCATTCCATCTTCAAACTAACCACAGACCTTGGCAAACTAACAACATGCTACAAACAGCTTGATTAAAAGTTAGCACAAGACAGTATATATCTGTATTCAATACATAATATAGCCATTTTCCTCACCACTAGTCTCCACAAAAAGACTGAAATTGCTTTAAGTTAAAATCATATTTGTGGACTTTCTTGTCCAGTAGTGGTATGGACAAAAGAACTGGCATGTCCTAGCACCAGGCTTAGCAAAATGGAAAGAACAAAATGATACTCTATCTAGACATAGGATAGTAGAAAATACTGCTGTTGGTCAAACCTCATTTGAGTTAATTAATTAAAATATCCAACATCAAA
>NW_015407751.1:0-2297 GCF_001527695.2 Protobothrops mucrosquamatus
AATTAGTTCCAGTCAGTTGGCTTTGGGGCACTTTATGAAGCAAACATCCATTTGACCGCCTTTCATTTTTCTCATTTACATTTAAAAACAACAATATTCTTGCTGGTTATTGCAAAGATGGAAAACATCTAGCTGGGGATGCTTTTGATGTCTTCTTATAAATTACTAGCATGCTGCCTCAAACAAGGCTATAAATTTCAGTCATAATAAAGTTTGATCTGCGTATAGAGGGCAGGAAAATTATATTGGAGGTCTGTTCTAGGAATGGTTCAACGAGGTTGTAAACGGTTCGCTGTCCATCAGCTCATCCTGGAAATTGTGGATAGAATTAAATGTAATACTGACCGAAAAGGCTGCTGTGTTCTCTAGCTGAAAAACAGATCTTCTCCTCCTTAACTGATAGTACCAGTAGAAGGGTAGGACTGGTACTTTGAATAATTGCTGGTTGAGGAGGTCCCAAGAGTGACTGTGGGATAGACACGGATCTTCTTCTGCTCCTGAGAACTGGAGCCCAATGAAGCTTGAGAAATTGGCTTGACAAAATGCCAGCTGAGCTTTATAAATATGTATGCCAGTAAACGCTGGGAGACCATTTAACCCCATTTCTCTGCATAAATCACAACTCCCTGTCTAAAATGCTCTCTGGCCATTCATAAATAATTCCATAGTAGGTATAAAGTGCAGTCTGAATTGGACATTTTAAAAGTGTGTCGGAAAGGGACCCATTTTAAGAAGCTATCACAGATGCCTGGTGGAATGGCTCCAGTATCCTGGCATGAAGAGGTCAGATGTTAACTGTGACTAGATTAAGGTTTGTTTTGACTTTTTGGGCGCAGCAAATGATCTAAGGCAGGAATTTGAAACAAGAGATTAACACAATTGTAAGCTTAGTTTGGGTCAAACATGCTTAATTGTTGTTGTTTTTTCAGTCACTAAATCATGTCCAATTCTTCACGACCCCAGCCAGACCTGCCTGATCTTCCACTGTCTCCCAGAGTTTGCCCAAATTCAAATTCATTGCATTAATGACACCATCTAACCATCTCCTCCTCTGCCCTCCCCTTCTCCTATTGCCTTCCATCTTTCCCAACATCAGGGTCTTCTCCAAGGAGTCGTCTCTTCTCACTTGGTGGCCAAAGTATTTGAGCTTCAGCTTCAGTCTCTGTCCTTCCAAAGAGGACAGTCAGTTTTGAAGAAGCTTTTTGGATGGGAAGCGAGATGTTTTCAAGCGAAAAAAATCAAGAATATCCAGTTGCCTTTTGGAAAAGCAGCTTTTGCAAGGGTCCCCAACCTGTGGGCTGCAAGGGTCCCCAACCTGTGGGCTATTGGCCAACGGGCTGTGTGAGTGGGTGGCCAGTGCGCATGGGTGTGTGTGTGTGCACAGCCCCACTTGCACAAACATCGCCGCAAATATCGGTGTGTGTGTGTGTGTCTCATGGCCCCATTTGTGCGAGCGTTGCCACAAGCATTGTGGGCATTTGTGGCCCAACTTGCGTGACTGTCGTTGCGAGCATCATGGGAGTTCACAGCCCCATTCACGCGAGTGTCACCGCAAACAGCGTGGGGGTTTGCAGCCCATCTCACATGAGTGTTGGTGCAAGCACTGCAGGAGTTCACAGGCCCATTCCTGTGAGTGTCACTATAAGCATTGTGGGCATCCATGGCCCCATTTGCGTGAGCATCACTGCAAGCATCATGGGTGCTCGTGGCCACTCTTGTGCAAGCACTCAGGCACCGCTTGCTTGAGCAACGGGTGATCATGCGTGCACACGAGCATGTGCACATGTTCACTCCCTCCTCACAAAACCATCCCTTCTTTCCTCCTTCTCCCTGCTCCGGGCCGCCAAACCCAAAAGATTGGGGAACTCTGGGTTTTGGGACAACCACGACCTGGATGATTGAGAATCTCTTTAGATAGGTTTTAGGGTTAATTTCCTTTAGGAGTGACTGATTTGACCTCCTTGCAGTCCAAGGGACAGTCAAGAGTCTTCTCCAACGCCACAATTAGAAAGCAACATGCTTATTAGAGGCAGTCAACAACAAACTGAGAAGTATGCTTGAGTCCTTCTTGTCTCCATCAGTGAAGGAACAGGCATGAGAAGAATATTAGATCACGTGAAGTATTAATACCACTTTACAATGCCTTAGTAAGGCCACACTTGGAATACTGCATCCAGTTTTGGTCACCACGATGTGACCAAAGAAAGAGTGCAGAGAAGAGCAACAAAGATGATTAGGGGACTGGAGGCTAAAACATATAAGGAACGGTTGCTGGAATTGGGTATGTCTAGTTTAAC
>NW_015407752.1:0-2296 GCF_001527695.2 Protobothrops mucrosquamatus
CCAGTGGAACAACCTGCCTCCAGAAGCGGTGAATGCTCCAACACTGGAAGTTTTTAAGAAGAGACTGGACAGCCATTTGTCCAAAATGGTATAGGGTTTCCTGCCTGAGCAGGGGGTTGGACTAGATGACCTTCAAGGTCCCTTCCAACTTTACTATTATTATTATTATTATTATTATTATTATTATTATTATTATTATAACAGCTTTCGCAGTATAGCAAGATAAATATCCTTTCTAAAGTAGATGTTGGTTGGGTTCATACACTGCATTAAGCCGTGATTTGTTGAATGTGGTCAATTTTCAGCTCAGTAATTCCCTTATTAAACAATTGTATTCCATTGGTTAAAAAGCATCTTTTTAAAACATTTTTTCCATGAAAGGGTGAAAAAATACGTTAAAGAAAGCAATTTTTATAGAGTGTTCAGTGCTTTCTTCTACCATTTTTCATCGATCCAAGCTATTGTGCAAAGTCTGATCTTGCACTAAGAGAATAAATGCAACTCATACATTTTTAAACACATTGATTCTCAGTGGATCAAGCCACAGATATAAGTTGATACAATACGTGCAATAAAATGTGTTAACAAATTAAGGTGCTAGTTTAACAATTGTTAGGGTAGACTAAGATAGGGATATCCAGGAGACAGGTGGGAACATCTATGTATTTTAACTGATAGCAAAAAAAAAGCTCCAAACCAAGACATTCACAGAGAAGATTATCCCACACTAAAAAAGCCACAATCCTTTAAGAAGAACCTCAGCAAACTACAGTATCTATCTAACAAAACGAAATTCAATTGTGAAAAAAGTAAGGTTCTACATTTAGGCAAGAAAAACCAAATGTATAGGTATAGTATAGGGGGTACCTTGCTCAATAATAGTAACTGTGAGAGGGATCTCGGAGTCCTAGTGGACAATCATTTAAATATGAGCCAGCAGTGTGCTGCAGCTGCCAAAAAAGCCAACACAGTGCTAGGCTGCATTAACAGAGGGATAGAATCAAGATCACGTGAAGTGTTGATACCACTTTACAATGCCTTGGTAAGGCCACACTTGGAATACTGCATCCAGTTTTGGTCACCACGATGTAAAAAAGATGTTGAGACTCTAGAAGGAGTACAGAGAAGAGCAACAAAGATGATTAGGGGACTGGAGGCTAAAACATATAAGGAAAGATTGATGGAATTGGGTATGTCTAGTTTAACGAAGAGAAGGACGAGGGGGGACATGATAGCAATGTTCCAATATCTCAGGGGCTGTCACAGAGAAGAGGGAGTGAAGCTATTTTCCAAAGCGCCTGAAGGCAGGACTTGATGACTTCCAAGGTCCCTTCCAACTTTTTTATTATTATTATTATTATTATTATTATTATTATTATTATTATTATTATTATTATTATTATTATTATTATCATCATCATCATCATCATCATCATCATCATCATCATTCTTTTCTGACTCTAAAAACCAGGTAAAGTTCTGTGGGAAATGATTGTTCATATAACTTGGCTTTGTGCTTGTCAATCAAAATGAAATCTGGAAAGTAGCTTGGTAACTACACAGCAGACAATGCAGACTCTATAATACTAAAATTAATCAATAAGTCCCTAGTAACCTAGTTCCTCATTCTAGTCAAAGTGTGGTTTATGAAACACCCTCAAGAGCAGAAATATGTTACAAAAGTCCAGTATCCAGATAAAATACATTACAATATTCCAATGCTGGGACAGCTATGGCTAATCTCTACCTTGAAAATGTTACATCTATCATAGTAACCAAAACTGTAACGTGTTGTGATGTTTAAAGTGTTAGAGCAGGTCCAAAATAGACCCAGAGAAACCCAGCTTGAAGTCATTCATGGAAACTCATTAAGTAATTTTGGCCCATCTTACCATATCGGCCCATCCTGCGTTACAAGGTGGCTAATGTGGAGATAAAAGACAGGGAGATTTCCATGGAAGCCCCTTGAGCTTGGTGGAAAAGTCATGCATCAATTTAACCCAAAAAATAATTACATTGGGAATAGATATTTTTGCCCACAAAGGTTTGTTTGGACCTCTTATGATAGACCATCAATACCCCAAGCTCCATACTTTCTTCTTCCATTTAACCCCCCAGTGCTGTTCTGTTTGGATAAAAATATAAGAATAAATAGGTTTATCAATTTAAATAAAAATAAAAATAAATTTTAAAAAATTCAGGTTTTTAGGCATACTACATCTCCTCTGTTTTTTATTTTGAAGGCAATGACAGAGAATGAAACTGATGCAAATCCTGTCATTTACCACTGATTGGT
>NW_015407753.1:0-2296 GCF_001527695.2 Protobothrops mucrosquamatus
AGGAAAAAAAGAGGATATATATATACTGTTTAACCTTGATCATGTAGGCCCACTTTGTAAACCTTAGTTTTAGCTTTAAGGATCTCGATTATTCCTTTTAGGTAATGTCCCCAAAGCTGATTTATTCTCTCTTTTCTCTTCTCAGGAAATCCTTATAGGTAAAATATATCTCTTTTGTCATTCCAATGTAAGAAAGTCATCGAAGTCACTTTTCTGAATAAAAAACCCCATGTCCAAGTCATTCTTCTGGTTTATTATTTGTGTGCCCCTTTTAACTATCGCAATCTCAGCCAATTTCATTTGTTGGTTTTGTATAACATAACATATCATCCTTCTTCTAAAACAGCTAGATTTTCAGCAATATCTTCTACTTTTAAGCCCATTATTATTGTATCAAACAGTCTAATAAGAACGTTCTGGGTACATTGTTGTCAAATATTCTTAAGTTAAAATGTTTTTCTCCATTCAGTATTACTGGGAGTCCTCCTTTAATTATAAGGGATGGGTCTTTCCTAAATTTCTTTATCTGACTGTTAAATGGATGGGGGCTCTTTCTCTTGTCTGATTGGTTTTTAGGCATCTTTTTTCCTCATTGCCCAAAGGTCATCTACCCACTCCATTACAGCTATAGACATTCTCTTCTTTAGCAAGCTTAACCATCAAGTACCTTTTACTTGTATTCTAATTATATTGCTTTTATTGTCATGTCTTATATTTGGAATTTTGTTTTATTTTTGTAAGCAGACTTAAGTGTTTAACTATGTAGAAAGGCAGGTTATAGATTTAATGAAATGATTCTGGAAATATAACTCCATATTTGTAGTATAGGTCTTTCTGACTAACATGCACAAGAGTAAAAGTCTGCAATAAAAGTTTTCAGCAGCAATCCTAACATATTTTTGTAGGAGAAAAAAAAACTTAGTAAAATTCTCATGAGTGGTGAGTTATATTTGCACTTATCTTAACTACAGTGGCCATTCTTCATTATAGAATCCAGTCTCCTAACCCAGGGGTCCCCAACCCCTGGTCCATGGACTAGTACCAGGCCACAGCATGCCAGCAACCGGTCCACACAAACAAGCAAAGCCCCATTCATGAGATGCAGGCAGCACACAAAACCACGCATACTCTGGTCCGTGGAAAAATCTCTCTCCACAGAACTGGTCCCTGGTGCCCGAAAGGTTGGGGACCTCTGTCCTAACCAACTAACCACAGCATGAAGATGTCCTGCTAACCTTCTTAGAAGACTTATCCAATTCATTCCCAGCTCACTGTAAAGACAATTTAAAGTTGTATTAAACTGTTCCTGTTTTATGGCACACATCATGGGGTATGAATGCTTCGCAATTGGCTCGTTGAGAATATTGTGATGATGCCGAAATATTTGGTATCTATCCATTTCCTGTCAACTGGCTTAAGTTGCTGCAGTCATTCCTGTACCCTCATGTCACTGGACCTGCTATCAAAGCCCTTTTCGTTTGGGCTGCTGGATGTCCAGGACAGCCTGGATATTTGGTTCCCAAAGGTGCATCCACTCTAATCAAGAATTATGTGTTCTCTTTATACACATGGATTTAGTGCTCTACTAGAAGAATGCTAGAGTTGCTAAATATGTTTAGTGTTATTCTGAAATTGCATTAGACCTGGTTTTAAGGAAAGGGATTGGTGCTTCAGTTGGATTTAAATCAAGAATGAAAGTTCAGTTGTGCCAGCTATTTGTGGTTGGTTCTTACTATATGTTTTCTCTTGTTTCTGCAAAGAAGAGTGGAACAGTGGTCGTACTTTCTTTTACTTTAATCAAGAACAGCATGGATTTCAGTTAGGTACCTTTAATGATAGTTTCAGATGAATGCAGAATACTGAAAACTGTAAAGCAGTGTTTATCAAACTTGCAGCTTCAAAACTTCAACATGCTGGCTGGGGAATTCTGGGAATTGAAGTCCACACTTCTCACTGGGGAGATTCGCAGTTGTAATGAGTTAATTAAGACAGTTGATACTTTCCCCCACCTCTCTTAGAAACTGGACTGAGCCCCTTCCCAAGATAAACATTCAAATGCTTTATCTCCAGATTTTCCATAGTGTTGTGTTCTTTGTACCCCCCCCCCTTAATCCCCTATGCATATCCTGATCACCCATTAAGGGTGATTGCCCTTCACCATTGATCACCCATTAAGGGTGATTGCCCTTCACCATTGATCGCCCATTAAGGGTGATTGCCCTTCTCCATCTGCATACAGTTTCATGCCCGTTGCTGGTTGGCTAACTAGCAACAGGGTCTTGCCAGCCAATGGAAT
>NW_015407754.1:0-2296 GCF_001527695.2 Protobothrops mucrosquamatus
AGAAGGAGAAGAAGAAGAAGAAGAAGAAGAAGAAGAAGAAGAAGAAGAAGAAGAAGAAGAAGAAGAAGAAGAAGAAGAAGAAGAAGAACCAAAATTCTCTAAGTGCTTCATGCTTATCTGTGACATCTTTGATTTTTTTCCCAAAGATAACAAAAAGTATAATAAAAATAAACACAGCCTATTTCTGGGGATCTTCCCCATTAAGCAATCAGCATCTCTTCCAGCTCAGTTTTCTATCCAAAGAAAGGTAAAGTACACACAAAGCGTATAGATAAATAATTTTGTTTAAAGGGGAAGGAGACGGGGGGAAAAAAGGGAAGAAAGAAAAAAAAGAAACCACCGCAGGAGAATCAGCCTGAAACTGGCAGCTAACTTCAAGGGTATCTACTGAGACAAACCTGACAGGGAAGCTTTTGAAACGTGAATCAAAGTGCAGCCAACTAGGGAGAAACTTGTTGTAGTCAATTAAAGATGATCTGCAGCAAAACACAGCTCAATCGAGATGAGGAGATTGCAACCTGTCTTTCTCCATGCGCTGAAGCTCTAGAGAAGCCTTCTGCCGCCATGGGGTTTAATCACCCGCTGAACCAAAAATGACGCTCGGGGATTTGCTTCCTTAACGTTCGTCGGGGAGAAAATATTGATGCGCCGACGTCCTTGGAGAAACTTTCAAAACTTAAGCAGTGGGACTTCCTTTACGAGCAGCTGACGAGGATGGAGGCTGGTTAGTTGGGCTTTAATAAGATCAGTGGGGTTTTATGCCTTTCATGAGAAGACAGGCTGAAAGCTGTGCTGGAGGAAGGAGACGGGCTAAGGTAGGAGACGTGATTAAGCTCCAAGGGAACCACTCTTAAATACAGAGCTTAACCTTTGAGAAGGTCTACTAGCTCTGGCTTGTTATTTTGCTTGCGGGTTTTACTCCACTAGTCATTGCCAACTATAAGGGGTGGTGCTCATCCTCCTTTCAAGGCCATTGAGGCATGGGCTGTCCAAAGACACTTCTGCAGTCATGTGGCCAGCATGACATCGCGAAGCGCTGTTACCGTCCCACTGAAGCGGTACCTATTTATCTACTCCCATTTGAATGCTGTCAAACTGCTTAGGTTAGCAGGCGCTGGAACAAGGATGGGAACTCGCCCCATCATATGGAGCTCGGGTCTCAAACCTGGGCTGCCAGCTTTATAGCCATCAAGCCCACCGTCTTAACCAATGAGCCATCACACCAGCCTTATTTTGCTTAGATTCGCAGGAAAATTAACCTTGCAGTCTTTATCATGACAGCTGAGAGGCACCTGCTGCCATTGTTGGCATTATTGGACCAGATAAATCAATGGACTGACTTTCTACAAGACAGCAGGGCATCCTCGTGGAGGTGTGTGTGTGTGCGTGTGTGTGAACAACCTCAAAATGGCAGGTGCAACCAGGATATTAAAGCCCCATCTCCACTTCATGTACATAGGTAGTTGTCGACTTATGACCGATCACTCAGCAAACACTTGAAGTAAAACAATGGACTTACGACAAGATTTGGAAGTGACCATGGCCAGCCCCCTGCCCCCCCCCTGCAGTAACATGACCAATTTGGGGCACTCGACAACCAGCCCACGTTGACAACCGTTTTGCAGCATCCCGTGATCATGTGACCGCTTTTACAAAGGGTTTTTTTTGCCAAAAACGTGCATTGACTTCTGATATTTGGCAAAACTGGACCGAAATGAACAGAGCTTGTTTACTGACTGCCACACACACACACATACACACACACAAACAGTTGCAAAATCAGGTTGGTCACTTGGTTGACTCACTTTATGATCAACCCAGTTTATGACCATAAAAGGCAGGTTCATTATTGGTTGTAAGTTAAGGACTTTCTGTATTGTACACATGTAAAAAGGGATGGAGCTTCAATCACTCAAGTCACATCCACCAAGTTGACCTGCTGATGTCCATCTAGATCAGGGGTAGTCAACCTTGGCTCTTTTATGACTCGTAGACTTCAACTCCCAGAATTCCTGAGCTAAGCTGGCTCAGGAATTCTGGGAATTGAAGTCCACGAGTCATAAAAGAGCCAAGGTTGACTACCCCTGATCTAGATCTATGTGGCTATCCCTCTAAAGTGACTTCTTGCCTAAAGTTAGCCAGGCCCCTTTGTCTTGGAGATCCTCCGTAATATTTATTTATAAATAAATACTCTGCAATATAAACTGATGTGGTTTGTGGTGCTGAACATTGTGATCTAGGCACCAGGTTGGCAATTTATTGTTCCTGGAGTGGAACGCTGAAAGCCCTTTTTTTA
>NW_015407755.1:0-2296 GCF_001527695.2 Protobothrops mucrosquamatus
TGGCTTTTTCAGCAAGCGGGACTGACCTAGGGTGAATTTTAAATAGGGATAATTTTTAATGATTTTTAATAAGAGACACAGCTACAAATATTTGGTTTTAATTGGCTTTTATTGGGGAAATGTGCTATGTTGTTTTAATATGCTGTGAGCCGCCCTGAGTCCCGTGGGGAGAAGGGCGGCATATAAGTCAATGTATTAATTAAATCTAATATGCAGGGCGACATCTGTTCATCCAATCAAAGTGAGACCTCCAAGCCAGCTGGTTTTGTAGCCTCCATGATCCTTGATTAGTTAAAAGGTCCCCAGAAAAATTGGACTGGCCCTATCAATAGACCAATGGCGTAGTTGCTTCAGGCATCTTTAGCTTGCTACAAATCCTGAGAGGGAGGACCTCCTACCACTTTTTGCTTCTGGCTACATGGACTTCTGTCCAGTCCTGGGAAGAGCTTTCTTGGATGGGCAGAAAAGTGGGGAAGAAGCTGAAAATATGACCCTCCCCCAAGCCCATAAAAAGAGGCAGGGAGAGGACAGGGGGTGCCCAAGATCCCCTCTGCCCTGATCCCACCTTTGTCCACAAGCGCTCCCCTTGCACTGACCTTTGTGTCTTGCAAAGTACCGCCCCAGAATGATCAGGAGACACAGCATCGCGAAGACCACCACAGCCACGACTCCTCCGATCACCGCATGGTCCACCGCCGTGATGGCGCTCTCTTCTCCTGCTCGAGAATCTGCCACAATTAGAAGGTGGTCAGGATGGTCCCTGGCAACCTCAATCACCCTTCCTCGCAGAGGCGTGACTTATTTCAGACCAGGGGCGTCCAACTTTGGCAACCTTAGGACTTGTGGACTTCAGCTCCCAGAGTTGGGAATTCCAGTCCACAAGACTCAAATTTTTGCCAAGGTTGGACGCCCATTTTAGACCAAGAGAGCCCCAAATGGGCCCCCGGGAAGTGGCACAGGCTGCTGGGCACTACTGGAACGCATCTGGGCGGTGGGAACTAGGAAGTGCTAGCACAAGGGGAAGCAACTGGAAGCATGGACACATTGTTTGGGGCAGCCTTCCAATATAGGGAATCCATAACTTTTAGCTGCCGTCCTGCAAGAAAATAACCCCCCACCCTCAAACGAAGGCCAAATTTATCTGCAGCAGCAATAGGAAGACAGGATCTGCTACCTTCTCCCCTGTCCAAGGGGGTGGGTGGGTGGGTGGAACTGTGGGTGGGTCAACCCCGAGCCTCTCTCTGCCCCCCTCCCCATTCTGGGAGATTTCAAAACGCACCCAACCTCTTCTGAACTGAAGACAAAAAGCAATCATTGCCTATTGCTTTTATTTTATTTATTTAACATCTTCCCTTGCAATTAATTTGCTTTTACGAGCTGCTCACTCTCTTCTACACCCCGCCCCCCCCAATGCTTTCTGTCAGAAAAGGAATGACTCGCTCAGCTGGGGAGAAACTGCAGTGAACCCCGAGTGAGCGATGGCCACGTAAAATTAATGTATAGCAATGTAAACAATTTTAATTTAGGGACTCGGCTTCAGCAGCCCTCTGAGCAGCTCTAATGGCAACCGAGATTTATAAGGGAGCAAAAGACAATTATTCTCTGTTGATTAATACATTAACATTTTGGAAAGGAAGCTCAGCCACGGTCGCCGTTCCCCACCTCTTTTTTATATTATTATTTTTTTGATCGAGTTTAACCGTGACACCTCCATTAAAATGATTTACTGGCCGTCCCTTACAATTTAAGCACAGCAGCAACCGAAATGGTAAAATTCTTTTAACTTTACATGATTTGTGAAGTCCGATGTGAAGGATTTGCCATTTAAATCTTTCACTACAAGAAGCGCCCGGCCAATAAAGCGCCCCCCTGCCCCCCCCGGGTGCCATAGAGAAATGCATTTCGCCAGGAAGAGCCGGTTGTGCAAATTTCAGCCCATTTTTAAGAAAGATTGATCTCTCCCCTGAGTGGCTCCCCTCGCGGAGGCCTCCGCCTCTAATAATATTTGAAGTTTATCGATCAACTGTGCAGCTCCATGACAGCTCCAGGTAATGGGGCTTCTTGGAGAAGGAGAGAGGCCAGATACGAGGCTTTCAACTGGGGAAAAGGATTTACGATCCCCATGGATAGCATCAAATCTGCACCATGATTAAACACTCAAAGAGCTAAGTAAATAACTCCTGGCTGAAAATTGCTGTAAAAGGAAGTTTAATTTAAAAAAATATAGTTCCAATTAAGAGTCCTCCGGAGACCCCGTTAGATGCTGCCCAGGCAAACTGTCTCCCTGGAATAGGGA
>NW_015407756.1:0-2296 GCF_001527695.2 Protobothrops mucrosquamatus
TCTGTGAAGTAAACGTGTACAGAATTGTAGCCTGAAGGGCAAAGAGATGTTAATTAATCATAATTAAAAAAATAAGCAAATAGAAAACCCACCCAAAGAACAGGAAATACGGAAGCCTGTTCCTAAAATAACATGGGCAGCAATGAAAATGTTATGATGAAAATATTCAGAATGTAACACACCTTCTCCAGTGGTTTAATAAACAGCATAATCCTAAACTTTGAGACATGTGAAATGACAGGTTTGATCACTTTAATTAACAAGTTCAGCATGAATGTAGGAGGCATGTTTGCACCTACATTAGCCTTCCTGATTGTAAATCTACATCAAGGAGGGAAGTTACTTCAGAAAAAAATGAAACTCACATATAGTGTCTCAATAATCAAAGATCCTGGCCTGGATCTGCATGAGGACTCCCACTGCTGCCCTCTAAAACAGAATTTCTCAAACTTGGCAGCTTTAAGATATATGGATTGCAGTTCCCAAAAGTGTTGGCTGGGGAATTCCCTGGAGATGAAGACAACACATCTTAAAGTTGCCAGGTTTGAGAAATATTGCTCTAAAATCTGAATTTTAGGAGTCCTTCATGATGCTTCGTATGCGGCCTAATGGAGTGCCTCATCTCACCTCTTATTACATGGCACATGGTCAAGGCCAGATCGCTGAATATTTATGCGCCCTAAGTCACAAGATGTGTCTTCTTGCAGCTTTTGTATAAACTCCAGTTGTGATTTGTCTATTAAACTACTATATAAGTAAATAAAAATGACTTCATATAACCTGAGTGGCTATCCCTTTTCTTGCTTCCAGGTTTCTTTCCTTCTTTCTTTCCTTCCTCCTTTCCTGTTCATTGTTTTCTCAATCTTGGCAAAGAATTCTAGACGTCCACATCTTAACATTGCCAAGGTTGAGAAACACTGCTCTGCAATCTTCCCACTTGTTTAGTTACCTTGCCTTCAGTGCTCTTAGTAGCATTTGATCTTAGACTGAAGGAAAGACTGGATTTCCTCAGAGGGCATTTACCAACAGAATTCTGCATTCTGCAGCAATGTCAGGTCTTATGCTGGCTTCTTCTAGCCTTTTAAAAGAGCACTAGACCTGTTTCTTTAGCTTTTTTTTTTAAGCAATCAAAGCAGGAAAGAGAAGCAAGCTTTGTGGTTATATGTTGCCGGGCCAGTCCTAAATGAATGCATTACAAATTCTCTGACGCTTCTTCCAAGGAGTTTGTGTGAAGCTAGTTTTTTCCTTCTTCTATGCTATTTTGCCCTCATCACAGGCTACTTTCTGGTACAGCTGGCCATGGCTATTAGCACTACAATTTCCTTGGAATATATTAAAGTTTGGGTGAAATTGAAAAGAGCTTCTTCCTTTTATCTCAGTCTGGGGAAGAGGAGGAGGAGTGAAATGCCAAGGAGACATCAGATGTTCATCAATCCCCCCCCCACACACACACACACACTACAACTGTGAATTGTCTTTGGGGCTACTGTATTTCCCAGCCTGACTCTACAGCTGTTCTGGAAAAATACTAAAACCACATCCAGTAATCTTTGGGGCTACTGTATTTCTCAGCCTGGCTCTATAGCTATTCTGGAAAAATACTAAATCCACATCCAAAGCTAACTCCACTGACAGGTTGGTAGAGCAACAGAGGCCCATGGGATGAAGTTCACTAATCTACCTCACTCTTTCTCTGCTCTACTGGTCTGTTGGCTGAGTTCTTTATGGACATAAGTTTAGTACTCAACAATAGTTCAAGTCATACATGACTAGCAAGATGAACCAGATACAGGTAGTCCTCGACTTACAACCGTTCACTCAAAATGATGACTGAGCTACGACCCATCATCAAAGTTACAATCGCCATACCACTTCCACAGTCACATAATCATAATTGGGGCCCTTGGCAACCAGTTTGCATTTACCATAGTTGCATAGTTGCAATGTCTTGAGGTACTGTGATCACAATTTGTGACCTTCCTAGGTGGCTTCCAACAAGTGAAGTCAATTAGGGAAGCCAGATTGCCTTAATGATTGCAGTAAAAATGGTTGTAAAATTGGGTCCAGTCACATTTATTTTATTTATTTATTATTTATTTTATTTATTAAATTTATATACCGCCCTATCTCCCTTGCGGGACTCAGGGCGGTGAACAGGCGATACTAAAAACCACGATAATAAATAAATAGTTTGTTTTAAAATCGAATTAAATAACAGGCCTGTTCTAAAAACACACCCGTAAAAAAACCCCCCACTGAAACATAATCAAACTACGCCAGGCCGGCCGCACGGAAT
>NW_015407757.1:0-2296 GCF_001527695.2 Protobothrops mucrosquamatus
TTATTATTATTATTATTATTATTATTATGAAGAGACTGGACAGCCGTTTGTCTGAAAGGGCATAGGGTTTCCTGCCTGAGCAGGGGGTTGGACTAGATGACCTCCAAGGTCCCTTCCAACTTTATTTTCATTATTATTATTATTGTCATTGCCATTATCATTATCATTATTGAAGATCAGTTTCAAATCTGTTTTTTAAAAAAAATCTATGCTTTTATTCGGGGCTTTTATTCGGGATGACCTCCAAGGTCCCTTCCAACTTGATGATGATGATGATGATGATGATGATGATGATGATGATGAAGAAGAAGAAGAAGAAGAAGAAGAAGAAGAAGAAGAAGAAGAAGAAGAAGAAGAAGAAGAAGAAGAAGAAGAAGAAGAAGAAGAAGAAGAAGAAGAAGAAGAAGAAGAAGAAGAAGAAGAAGAAGAAGAAGAAGAAGAAGAGGAGGAGGAGGAGGAGGAGGAGGAGGAGGAGGAGGAGGAGGAGACTGGACAGCCATTTGTCTGAAAAGATATAGGGTTTCCTGCCTGAGCTGGGGGTTGGACTAGATGATCTCCAAGGTCCCTTCCAACTTTATTTTCATTATTATTATTATTGTCATTATCATTATCATTATTGAATATCAGTTTCAAATCTATTCTATTCTATTATTATTCTATTCTATTCTATTATTATTCTATTCTATTCTATTCTATTATCATTCTATTCTATTCTATTATTATTCTATTCTATTCTATTCTATTCTATTCTATTCTATTCTATTCTATTCTATTCTATTCTATTATTATTCTATTATTATTCTATTCTATTCTATTATTATTCTATTCTATTCTATTCTATTCTATTCTATTCTATTCTATTATTATTCTATTCTATTCTATTCTATTCTATTCTATTCTATTCTATTCTATTCTATTATTATTCTATTCTATTCTATTCTATTCTATTCTATTCTATTCTATTCTATTCTATTCTATTCTATTCTATTCTATTCTATTCTATTCTATTATTATTCTATTCTATTCTATTCTATTCTATTCTATTCTAAACTCTGTTATTCCATGATTCTGTCAGGGTCTCCCGCCTGAGCAGGGAGACCCTGCTAGATGACTAGATGACCTTCGGGGTCCCTTCCAGCTCTGTCATTCTGTGATTCTGTCAGGGTCTTCTGCTGGAGCAAGGGGCTGGACTAGAGGACCTCCGAGGTCCCTTCCAGCTCTTTAATTCTGTAAGGGTCGCCTGCTTGAGCAGGGGGCTGGACTAGATGACCTCCGGGGTCCCTTCCAGCTCTGTCATTCTGTGATTCTATCAGGGTCTCCTGCTTGAGCAGGGGGGTTGGACTAGAAGACCTCCGGGGTCCCTTCCAGGTCTGTCCTTCCGTAATCCTTCCACGCTGCTCCCCTGCGTGGGGCTCCTTCAGAGGAGAGCGCGCCAGGGTGGAGGAGAAACTCCAGGTGGTAAACGCCACCTTCTCTTCGCTTCCCCTCATTTTCAGACGGATTCCTGGTTTGTTTTATTTACTCAGCACACAAACAGCCGAGCTGTTCTTATCGTCGCCAGTCGCTCCCAGCGCAAAAATTGGGAGTATGTCACTTTTCCACCCCACCCCACGCCTCTGTTTTTTTTCCCTGGGAGCCTTTATTACTACTACTACTACTACTACTACTACTACTACTACTACTACTATTACTATTACTATTACTATTAATCTCCGGTGATTATTCCCGTGTCCTGGTTATTGAGCAAATCAATCCATAAAGCCGATGAACTGGTACCCCCCCTAGAAGTGATAAAAGATACGACAGGTGGTGGTGGTTAAGGACCCGTTACAAACATTAGTAAAAAAAGGGAGGGCCCAACGGGAGGCAATAGAGGACAGAAAAATAAAACAGTGAATTTCCACGTCGGCCCTGCTTGGGTGGCGTGGGGGGGGAAAACAAACCTGCACGTCGTGGCCGTGAGGTTAAGCCACGAATACCGGCTTAAAGCTTCCGCACCGGTCTCCACTTGCGAATTTTATTCGTTCGTTCTTTGGGGAAGAAGGAAGGAAATTTTGTACGTTTCCACCGTCACACCGACCCCCTTTTGTCGTGGGATGAGGGAACTTGATGAGTACTAGACGGGTACTTGCAGGGAGGAGGAGGAGGAGGAGGAGGAGGAGGAGGAGGAGGAGGAGGAGAAAGAGGACTGTAGGGTCCTTGATGCTCTCTGAGCTGGGTGGTTTCCTTGGAGACGTCTCATGACCCAACTAGGGAACGTCATCAGTGCTAGAAGGTAGTCGGAAGGAGGAGGAGG
>NW_015407758.1:0-2296 GCF_001527695.2 Protobothrops mucrosquamatus
GAAAATAAGCAATTTAAGACTCTTCCATCTGGGGTAAAAATAGAAGTGCTACAGGCTGCACGCTGAAATTGAGACTGGTTAATCAGAGAATTGGAAGAGAGACTAGACAGATCCATTATGCTTTCAGTTAATTAACAAAAATAAATATTGACTTTAAAGACTTCAAAATGATATTTCCTGATTTATTGGAAAAGGCAGTTGCATAACGTAGTTTGGAAATGTTTGACATGTTTTGCATCAGGTTTATTACATAGTGACATGCAGACTGCTTGGCCTCTGATGCCAAGGAGGGAGGGAGGAGAAAGAAAATGAGATGCATACTTAGAGCACAATTTAGAATTAGTTGCAATAGGCTTTGGAAATGGAGGACTTTGCTCATGTGATCCAAAATTGGCACTATTTTGGCAGAAAGTCATGTTGGAAGCGTGGAGTTTCCTTTTTGGTTTTTAAGTCCATGGCTAAATCTGAAGGCAAAGCCACTCAAGCTTGTTCTAACTCTTCTTTATCCCAGGGCTGATCTTCAGCTTCTTCCTGGACTGACATCTGGAGTTCTGCTTATACAGCTGGTTATAGTTCAATGGATCTGCCAGGTGTCAACTTGGGAAGGCTTATACATGATCAAAAAAGACGAGAAACATTTGCATGAAAATTGTACGTATTGACTCATCTGGCTTGATCTAAATGTAGGTATGATGGCCAACACTGAAACGGGAAGACCAGATGAGTCTAAGACAGGGCTTTTCAACCTTTCCACCCATTGTACCACTTTTAGGATATGGCAATATCCGAGTACCACCAGTCGCCTAGCAAGGTGTCAAAAACTTGATGACCAAAAAAAAAAAAAAGGAAAAAAGTGATAAAATACAGGTAGTCCTCGACTTACAACAGTTCGCTTAGTAACTGTTCGAAGTTACAATGGCACTGAAAAAAGTGCCCCCCCAAGCCACAGCCGAGCAAGACACCTGCCTGCCCGCCCGGCGGCGCTCTTCCTCCTGTCCGAGGTTTTCATTGTTGTGAGGCATTTCTGTTGAGAATTGGCAGCGGGGGTGGGGTGGGGGTGTTCGGTTTTTATTCCCCCCATCTGCTGGGTGGTTGCAGCATATGACCCTGGGACACTGTGACCATCATAAATATGAATCAGTTGCCAAGCATCTGAATGTAAATCACAAGACCCTGGAGATGCTGCAACATTCCAGCTGATAGGCGCTTCTTCTGGGCTCAGCAGAAGCGTCAGGATCAGTGCTGCTTTCCAGCTGATTGGTGCTTCTTCAGGGCTCAGCAGAAGCACCAGGATCAGCGCCGAGCTCCAGCTGGAGCCTGGTGCTGATCCTGGCGCTTCCGCTGAGCCCTGACATCCCTGCAGCTCCAGCCATCTCTCGCTCAGGCTTGTGCAGTGCTGCCACTGGTTCAGTTCACTTCTCTCCCCCGCTACCACTTTTCTAGGATGGTTGCATACCACCTACCAGGTGCCAATGTACCACAGGTGGTACCCCTACCACTGGTTGAAAAGCCTTGGTCTAAGACATTGGAAACACTGTAATCAGTTATCGCTATCTAGTAATTGATAGGCAACTTTAAGAATGCTTTTTAACGAGGCACACCAAAATCCCAAGTGACTGCCAGAAGGCTTGCACGTTTCTGATGGAATGTTATTTCTTGAATTGGGCTGTAAAAAACAACTTCCTCAGAGAGATAGAATTATCCTTTGGCACAGTCTAGGGCCCCACCCAGCATCCGCGGTTCTGCAAATGGGATGTTTTAAAGTAATGGAAGGAGAAAATGAATTAATACATGAATTTCGGCATCAGCACGTTACCTATATGGAATTCTTTATGTAGAAATCCTACAGATATATACTTCTTACGTTTCTCCTTGTTTTCCTCCTCATAATTTGAACATTTAAAGGATTCCAATGTCCATTTCTGAAGTTAAAGCTTTTAACTGAAGTCTGAATTACTCTTGGTTTATTTTGAATTATGCTATATAATCTTAAATACATTCTTCCAAACTATTTCATCAAAGAGCTTCTGTATTGTATCTTTCAATAAAGTACTGGGCTTTCTTTCTTTTCCTATTAAACTTGTTAAAATGCCTCTTTTGTTCAATTGCCCAGATGGCATCTTATCAAATCCATTGCTGAAATACCAAGTTGTTTTCCTACAAACAGATAGCAGGCTAGTCTCTTAATGGAGTTAAACTCAGCTGAATCAAATGTGGTTCTGTCATCTTGCATCATTAAAGACTAGCAGCTCAAGAAAGGCATTATTCAAGTTCTGTAGAGCTGGTGTCTGCCTGC
>NW_015407759.1:0-2296 GCF_001527695.2 Protobothrops mucrosquamatus
TCAAGTTAAATGTCCAGGCTTATAAGAGATATTAGATACTAGCATCTGTTTTAACAAATTATGCTGTTCCAACAGATGCTTACCCCTGACTCATCTGGAGAGAATTTGAAGAAAGCAGACCTTACAGAAAGATAGAAGGTGGGCTGATGGAATCTAAAATGGAGTTTCAGCTAATGGAAAGCAAGTATGAAATGTTACTTGACAATGTGACTATCTACAAGTAGTCCTTGACTTACAACTATTCATTCAGGGGCCATTCAAACTTACAACACTGAAAAAAAGTGATTTAGGACCATTTTTCACCCTTAGCACCATTACAGCATCCTCATAGTCACCTGATCAAAATTCAGATGATTGACAACTGGTTCGTGTTTATGACAGTTGCAGTGTCCTAGGGGGGGTGGGTCATGTGATCCCCTTTTGTGACCCTCTGACAAGCAAAGTCAAAGGGGCAGTCAGAGTCACTTAACACTCATGTTACTGTGGTTCTTTCTTTCTTTCTTTCTTTCTTTCTTTCTTTCTTTCTCTCTCTCTCTCTCTCTCTCTCTCTCTCTCTTTCCTTCTTTCTTTCTCTCTTTTTCTTTCTTTCTTTCTTTCTTTCTTTCTTTCTTTCTCTGTCTCTTTCTCTCTCTCTCTTTCTCTTTCTTTCTTTCTTTCTTTTCTTTCTTTCTTTCTTTCTTTCTCTTTCTCTCTCTCTCTCTTTCTCTCTCTCTTTCTTTCTTTCTTTCTTTCTTTCATTCTTCTCTCTCCTTCCTTCTTTCTACCTACCTGCAATTTAAAAAAAAAATATAACTTGAATAACATTTAAATAACTTTATGATATTTTTTTTTATCTTTGTATTTTGGGAGAAGCATGTTTAATTTATCTTTAATGTAATTGCTCCCTTCCTTCCTTCCCTCCTTCCTTTCTTCTTTTCTTCCTTCCTTCCTATATTTTTTAAAAATAACATAAATGACATTTAAATAACTTTATGATAATAATTTTTTTACCTTTGTATTTTGGGAGAAACATGTTCAGTTTATCCTTAATGTGATCCTTTCTTTCTTTCCTTCTTTCCTTCCTTCCTTCTTTCTTTCTTTCTTTCTTTCTTTCTTTCTTTCTTTCTTTCTTCCTTTCTTCCTTTCTTTTTCTTTTCTTTTTTCTTTCTTTCTCTCTCTTTCTCTTTCTCTCTTTCTTTCTTTTTTCTTTCTCTATCTTCCTCCCTCCCTCCCTCCCTTCCCCCCCCCTCTCTCTCTCTCCTTCCTACCTACCAACCTATCTACCTACCTACAATTTTTAAAAGACTAGCAGGAATGACATTTAAATAACTTCATGATAATAATCCAGGACACAATTTCTGAGGCACTTCATTACACCGGGGGAGACAATAAATCTTACCTTAGAGTTTCAGTCTCTTTGTAAGCCACGGTGATTTAAAGCCACTCATAACTTTCTCAGGAAATACATTTCGGGATGCAATTTCCCATCCATTTAGGCCAAGTGAACTGGCAAGCTGAAGTAAAATCTATTTAATCGTATTGCAGTCTGGCAGAGAGAGAGAGGAGGATGCGGGAGCCCATCCCTTATGCAGGCTGCCATCCCACCCTTTAATTCCAATAGGCTTGATTGTTTAACAGGAGTGACATCTGGTTCTTTAAACTGGATTTTCTGTTCATCAGCATTTCAGAATTATTTAGTGTTAAAATCTACTTTTTCTTCTTTTCACAAGATTTGGAAATAATGAAAGACCAGGGTAGACAAATAATGCCCTTTTCTAGGTAGCTGGCCAAAAGTAAGTATGACAGAGAAAAAAAACCAATGTCAGAGAATGGCAGAAATAATCGGAGCTAACGAGATGCTTCCGGAAGGGAAAAAAAATGTGCTGAAGTTATTCCAACATTTTAAAAGTGTGAATGGAAAAATATTTCCCTTACTTAAATCTGTGTAATACATTCTATACAGGGCAGTTTTATGCTGCTTTTAGTTTTACCTTGACCATCTGTTTTATCTTTGTTCAGGATTAGTTTGCCTCAGAACTTTTACTTTTCATTATTTTTGTTATCAGTGGAAGATTTTGACTATGTTCTCACTAGTTTTGTAGGTTTTTCCCTCTTGAAATGGTTAGATTGATGAAAGGATGGATGGATGGATGGGTGGATAAATGATAGTTGATAGATGGTGGAGGATGGATGATAGAAGTTGGATGATAGATGATGAATGGATGGATGGATGATACATGATGGAGGATCGATGATAGAAGATGGGTGATAGATGGATGGATGGATAGATGGATGGATGATAGTTGATAGGTGGTAG
>NW_015407760.1:0-2296 GCF_001527695.2 Protobothrops mucrosquamatus
TGGCCTAGGGAGGATTTTAAATCGGGTTCATTTTTTAGAAAATTTTAAACAGCACAACTCTAAAATATTTGGTTTTAATTGGTTTTATCTGGTGGGGATTGTGGATATGTTTCTGTTTTTAAATATGTTGTGAGCCGCCCTGAGTCCCGTCGGGAGAAGGGCGGGATATAAATCAAAAATAAAGTAAAGTAAAGTAAAAGCACACTTCCCTAGATTGTCTGATAATCAGAGGGAAAAAATGAATAGTTTAGTTACAAGTGAGGAGATTAAGGGGGCAATAAAACAATTAAAGGTTGGTAAAGCTCCAGGTACAGATGGATTTACAGCAGTTTATTATAAGACATTAATTGAAGAAATGATAGAACCTTTACAGGAACTGTTTAATAGTATATTGCTGGGCAAGGAAGTACCTTCTACTTGGAGGACTGCTTTTATAGCTTTAATACCAAAGGAGGGTCAGGATTTGATGCTACCTAAGAATTACAGACCTATATCTTTATTGAATATAGATTATAAGATTTTTTCTAAAGTATTGGCGAATAGATTAATGCAAGTGTTGTGTCAAATGGTTCATAGTGATCAATCTGGATTTATAACTGGAAGATACATGAAGTATAATGTAAGACAGATTACCAACTTATTGGAATATTTGGAGGTGAATAACCAAATTCTGGATGCTTTTATATTTTTAGATGCTGAAAAAGCATTTGATCAATTGGATTGGGGTTTTTTGTTTCAGGTTATAGATAGAATGAATTTTGGGGAAAAAAAATTTTCTGCTCTTAAGGCCATTTACCAACAGCAGACAGCACAGATTATAGTTAATGGGGGGGTAACAGAAGTTTTTAAAATTGAAAAAGGAACTAGACAAGGATGTCCTTTATCTCCATTGTTATTTGTGTTAACAATGGAGATTTTGTTAATTAAAATTTGTGAATCTTCTGTAATAAAAGAATTAAGGTTAATAAGATTGACTATAGATTAAGAGCTTTTGCAGATGACTTAGTGTTAACACTAACTCAGCTGATAGATTCGGCAATTGAGGTGGTTGAAATTATTGCACAATATGGGAAAGTTTCTGGTTTTAAGGTAAATTCTAATAAGACTAAGATATTATCAAAAAATATGTTCAAGGAGGATAAAAATATGTTAGTTTCACTTACAGGTTTTGAAATGGTTAAAAAGGTAAAATATTTGGGGGTTTATATTACAGCTTCTAACACAAAATTGTATAAAAATAATTATGAAGCTTTATGGGCTAAGGTACAAAAGGATTTAAATGATTGGAAAAAATTGCAATTATCTTTGCTGGGAAGAATTTCAGCTGTAAAAATGAATGTTCTTCCTAAATTTCTTTTCTTGTTTCAAATGATTCCTATTTTAAAAAAAGATGCTAATCTGGAGGGCTGGCAAAAGGGTATAAACAAATTTATTTGGGCGGGTAAGAAACCAAGAGTTAGGTTTAAGATTATGCAGGATATAAGAGAACGTGGAGGGCTTAAAGTCCCTAACTTAAAATTATATTATGATGTGGTGGTTTTGACATGGATTAGTGATTGGTTAAACTTGACAAATAGAAATATACTTTCTCTTGAAGGATGGGATTTGTTATTTGGTTGGCAGGCTTATTTAATTTATGATAAAAAAAAGTAGATAGAAATTTTAAGGCTCATATTTTGAGAAGTGCTTTACTTCGAGTTTGGAAGAAATATTATTATAGATTAAATTATAAGATTCCGATTTGGACAAGTCCAGGACAGATGATAGAGGGGATATCTAGGGGAGTTAAATTGGATACAGTTTCATACAAAGAATTACTTTTGCCGGTAGGACCAGATTGGCAACTTAAATCTTTGGGAGATCTGAAACAAGAAAATATTGAATATTCATGGTTTCATTATAGTCAATTGTCTATGAGGTGGCGTTTGGACCAAAAAGTCGGTATTACAGTACAGGATGTGAATCTGATTAAGCAGATTAGAGATCAATCTCAAGCTCATATAAAAAGAATTTATGGTGTATTGGTTGAATTGGATTCGGAAACAGAATTGGTGAAGAATTGTATGATAAAATGGGCTCAAAATATACAAGAGCCGATCTTTTATTTTATTTATTTATTTATAATTTAATTTGTATCCCGCCCTTCTCCTCACCGGACTCAGGGCGGCTAACAGCCTTATAAAACAACATTACAATAAATATCCATATTAAAACCAAATTAAAAGAAAATATTCGTAAAGGCCAATCGTTAAAATTACCCTTAAAATTACCCTTAAAAACCCCACTAAAATTCCCT